>NW_006800016.1:2272089-2337535 GCF_000485575.1 Poecilia formosa | reverse complement strand
CGTTTTGGGTTCTGGCTGATTTTCGCATACACGTTACAGGAACGTCAGTGTTACCATAAACCCCTTTGATACATGAGGCAATATGAAGTCTCTGCAATGACGTTGTAGTTTTGTCCTTGCCTTTTTTGACACCTCATTGCCATGAGCATCCTTTCAACTTAAATTAACTTCCTCATAACGCCCTATGGCTCAGCGAGGTTAATTGGTGTCACCTATGCAATGCATCGACAAAGATTAAATCCATGCTCAAAAATGGGGAAAAAAAAAAAAAAAAGAACTGTATACTACAAAAAAAAAAAAAAAAAAATTCCTAAAGCTACTTCGTTACTGTCCACCCTCGAAGCCATCTGCGATCAACACGGTATTCGTGTTTGCACTTGCTGGAAGCTGGAAGAAAGATAACATCTTCCTCAATATGATTAAGATTCTTGTGTGAATTACATCAGGACAACACAACTATACTTTTCATTAAATCTATGCCTTCCTAATTTACCTCGATGCTTCGAGAAGGTAATCAGTTTACAGCGCACAGCCGCTGCAGAGCGAAGCATGAATAGAGCTCGACACGTACTGATTAATATCATCGTCCTCTACTGGTTAACACACCGAGAAACCACTTCAGATTTTGCAGCAGTCTATGCTTGAAAATTAAGCCTGCTCAATGGCTTCGATATTAATTATTAAATAATCACTACCACGTGACGCTCAAACACCTCAAGGACACGAACATGGATTTGTGAGAAGTGGTTGTAAAGTGGTGTGATTCCTGCTAGGATTGCAACTGACTGTGTTCGATGTACCAACAGCTTGTTTTACGCACTCCCTGCCCCTTATGACACCTAACGACAGCAGGGTGACGAACTGTAATTCATATGTAAAAATCATACCTGCAAAGTATATCCACATGCAGAGGGTGTCGTTGTACACTCATGCATGCAGATGGATGAGATTCACATGGACTGGAAGCAAATATTGCTTTCCATCTGCAGATGTTGGCGGTTTTGGTGGTGCGTGAGTGTCATTGATAGTCTCCTGATGGGCAAGCATCTTCTTTCCAGACAGCCTATGTTTCCGTACTGTCTCGCAACAGCAGCTGAAACCTCCTAAGCATAATAAGCAATCCACACCTGGAAAAATAATACCCACATCGCTCACTCGAACAGACACGCACAACGAAAAGACAGGAACAATCAAACTCATACTTTGCAGCTTTTAAACCAAGATTGTGGCTTTAGAATTGGCAAGGTCAGAAAACATTATTTGACGACATAGACCCGACCAGAAGAAGAGACAAAACCCAGGAGCTGAGAATTAGCACGCTGCCCATCCCCGCCACAAAAGCTGCCCCAGATGCTGAGGAGCGTCCGTCGGGAGGCCCCTGCACTTTGCTTAAGGGTGGTAGTTATTTTCAGAAGCAATAATTAGGGTCTGAGTGTCAAGATTTCCCTTCGCCCCTTCAAAAAACATTCAGCTTGACAACTATTAAATGCCATTAAATCAGCTTTGAGAGCTTATTAATTTTACTGCTCGGACACATTTAAACTGAAACACGCATAACTTAAGGAGAAGGAGGGAGGGAAGAAGAAGAAAATAGAGAAGTTGAGTCAAATGTCAGAAAGATTTACTGACCCCAAGGCTGCAGAAAGCAGCAAAGGGGAAAGGACATGGCCGACACAGGTGAAAAAGCAGAATGGCTTTTATATATGTAATTATGGTCAATGTCATAAAAGGGCATACATAAACATGTATGCCTTTCTGCCACTAGAGACAAAATATTTCCCAAATATTCTAATTACATTCTATGTCACTTCAAGATCATTCACGTAGCTACACATACAGTGTTTATTGCTTTCATTCAGGGCTCTAGCATGAAAGCACAAGATTAAAAAATCTAAAACAAGCATCCAGTTATTTACAAGAAAATCAACAACAGCTCTCCAAAAATGCTCCTGAAATTTTAGCTCTTTGACACTCACCATCTTGCCCTCCACCCTGGTTAAAGTAGATTATATGCCCTCTCTCCAATGATGCTGAAGTGCTGTGTTTTCTTTCTACTTTTAACGTGAGGTTTGTGTTGTAAGAAACCAACCTAAAGGACACCTATTATTATATATGCTAAGGAATGCCCTCAAAAAAAAAGAAAAAGAAAAACAGTATTTGGCAACCTCTACAAAGGGAGATTGGTAAAAAAAAAAAAAATATGCCATGCAGCCATTGAGACTAATCTGTTCTTTGATGTTTTTAATACAAGTGTATTGTTAAATGAAAATTAATTTTAAGGATGTTTGCTGGGAATAGTCATATTCTGCCTGAGATGCTTCTTGTTAAGACACCCCTGAAAGAGCTCTGTGATAGATCAGCATAATTATGAGGTATAAGAAATCTGTTCTAAATAAAAATATGAAAACGTGACACGCATTTGCATCCAGCCTCTCAGAATCAAGGCTTTTAGGGTAAGTTTAATGCCTATAGACAGAGATTTCTTCCCATTCCCACGGTTTTTGGTAAAGTGTCTTCAAGCTTCTTAATGGGATGATGCCTGGGCTTTGACTGGGCCATTCTGACGCATGTATATAATTTAATCTACTCGGGTTGTCCTGCTGTGGAGCGACCCTCCATCGCAGTCCCCAGTGTTTTACACGCCTGAACAGCTTTTCCTGTTCAGGATGATGCTGTCACCACCAAGTGTGCTATATATTTGCTACTTTGTGTTGCTCTACTATAATAAAATCTCAACAAAATGCACTGGAGTTTGTGTTTGTACTACAACATGTAGATGTTCAAGGAATAGCCTTTTGCAAGGTTTCAAATCCACGTCGTTCTAAGTTGTGGTTTTACTGGTGTTCTTATCCACGATCTTCTGTTTTTCGTCGTCTCCGCTTTTAAAGCAGGCCATCAGCAGAGTTGCGGTTCAAAACATCCTGTGACCACACAGAAACGCCCAGTTGCATAAGTGCGGGGCTTGGGGTGTGTGTGTGTGTGTGTGTGTGTGTGTGTGTGTGTGTGTGTGTGTGTGTGCATGTGTATCCGTTGGAGAATGAGGATGTGAGGATAATTTAATTACGAACCAGATAGAGCGGGTTACCGAGGTTAATATCCTGCATGCACTCTTCTCCTCTCCGGACACTGTAATTGCTTTAAGCACATTAGGAAGTTTATTGACTGCGATGGCCTTTTAAGACATTACATTTCTGCTTCTTAGTGTCAGACAGGAGTCGTCCAGCTCCGCTCGCTGTCTCCGTCTCCTCCTATTTCTGCCGCAGCTCTCCTCGCCCCGTCACTTTCTTGTTTCTGTGCGCGCCTCCCAGCCTGTGTCTGCTTAATTGAGGCTCTGTTAATATGATGAGATTTGTATAGCGGCTCATCCGCAGAGGCGGCGTGTTGAGCTTTGACTGGCAGGTGATTAACTCCTCTTAACCCACAGAATCATTTGTCCTCGGTGGAACAGTTGCACTAATGACACCATAAAAGGCTTCTTGATGTGTCAAATTCTTGAGTGCTGCTCCAGAGAGAGAGAGAGAGAGAGAGAGAGAGAGAGAGAGAAAGGACGAGCTTCTACAACTCCCTCCAAAAATTGTGCATCTCGCTCATTTTCCTTTTCTCTTACTTTAAATCCCTCAGCGAGGCCTCCGTGTGAGGATGGAGGTGAATGGAAGGAGTTATTAAAAGGTCCTCACCTCCCCACCCTTGGGACCGTTAAAGAGGAATTATATGCAACCAAGTGCACTTACAGGACGCGTAAGAGTTATTTCACATTTCTGTTGCAATAAATCCACTTTCCACCACAGTCGTGGCAGGAGTGGAAAATTATTTTTAGCCCAGGAAATATTTTTGAGTGCTTTTCATAAGACATCTGCAGGAAGAATTTTATGAAGAGCTTCAGGTGAGAAGAAGAAGAAGAAGAAGAAGAAGAAGAAGAAAAAAAAGAAAATTACTGATTGGAGGAGGGAGGGAGCGAGAGATGAGAGGCATGGGGAAAGTGATTGGGAGGAGACGAAAAGCGCAGGAATGCTGTGACAGCTGACAGGGAGCAGAGCCAAGCAATAACTACAGCAGATATAGCCAACGTGAAAAGATAAATGATGTAATATCTGCATGGATCAATGTCGGTGCCTTCTCTCTAAAAGGGGCTCTCTCTCTATAAATTTCGCAAGAGTTGCTCCAACTCCACGTGCAAACACACACACACACACACACACACACACACACACACACACACTTTCACGCTGAAATACACACCTTCCACAATTAGGAAGAATTAAGATGAATGGCTGTGAAGTTGGAGTATCTGAAGACCACTCTGTAAATGTCTCCCCCCAGCTGTCCGGTCCCATCACCACCCCAGATGGTGGAGGGAGGCGAGGACGAAATCAATTTGTTAAGATAGCAATATCAGGCTAATGAGAATTCAAGTGGCTTGACTTTCGACATGAATCCCACCGTGTCACTCACATTATGAAACCAAGAGGCCATTAACAAAGAGACCGGCGTTCTGAAAGTGGAGTCTTTGCTAAGAGTTCCACCTTGTGGTAAGTCGGACAATTACACCTGTCGGGTTTATACTCCACTGATAACACAGTAAATAACAAAAGTTGTCGATCCAGAGGAGAAAATATAGCCATCTTAGCCTTTGCATGTTTATGGGTAACACAATTAGATCTTAGTTTGCAGACTAAGATCTTGCAGACTGGTGTTTGCATGAATTAACACAATGATTGACACATCAATTATCCCCGATTTGATTTTACTGTATCGGAGGAGGACCATACTTTAAGCCTGATGCCTACGCTGAAAATCTACATGCGGTTTAATGGATGACTCATTTTTTGAGGCTGTCGCTGAGATTATGACTTATTGTATTCACAGCGTGAACTCCCACATCAGCTGCCAGGACACGAAAACTGCCAAAAAGAAATAAAGACACAGCAACAGCTCACACATGCTTTGTGATGTTGGTTCACACTGGTTCACATTCTTGAAGCCACATGATCAAAATACCAAGACAAGTTTGATGTTTCATATTTACTCTTTTTCACTTGAGAACAACGTAATTATGTATTGAAAACAAAGTACAGCTCAGTAAAAAAATAAAATGAAATAAAATAAATATATGCAGTTGCTTGTTTTTACCTTACAAATTTTAAGTCTAAACCATTGATCTATATCTAAATTAGGTTTTCTTATAGCTTCCACATCAAAATTATTGCCTGTTGCTGGATAGATGTATCTGTGCAAACTACAGAAATGATGGCTGGGTTTCTGCTCCACATACAGTTCACACCTGTCCCGTCTCTTCGCTGCTCTGTCTCTGTACTCACGCACAGGTGAAACTAGTTAAGCCATTAATTTGCTCTCAGGCTAATGGCTTAACTAGTTACCTACATTGTTGTACATTGCAGTTCATTCTAAAACCACTGGGTGTTGCACTTGAGCAACAGGATTTCAGTCTTGAACAGCTCAAGCTGAAAGTCAAAAAGCTGTCTATACGCAGAGTGTGTAACGCACTCATGTACAGTAGGTGGCGGTATGCACCTTGAAGTTGTTTGCAATTAGCAATAATAAAAAGGAAGAAGAAGCAGAACTGCGATATTGATTTCTTTTTATTTAAGTGAGCCTCACGGAACAACAGGAACGAACCTGCTTTAATCTTATTGACACGTGTTTATTGACAATAAATAAACACGTGTTTATTTACCAAAAACATTACTCCTTGAATCTCCAATACTGCATTTTTAATGAATTTCAGTGTTCTGTCGCTACCTTACTCATCTTAAATAGTCGTGAGAAAGTGCCACGGACATTGCACATATCTGAAGGTAATATGTCAAACTCAGACATCAAAAGTACACTAAAACACATCCGTATTTAATATTTTATGGTACTTTAAAAATTTTTGTCACTAGTGGAAAGCTTCCGATTCCGAATGTGAAGAGTTAAGAAACCTGGACAGAGAGTCCGAAATGCACTAATCTGTGATGTCAAAAATCATATCCTGCACTTGATTGTTTTAGATCATTAAACAAATATTACTCACAATACAAAAAGCAGTTTTAAAACCATGATTTTTATCTATAGAGAGGAAAGTAGCTATCCGTATCAACTTGGTCTTGTGTGAAAGGTAAGAGCCTTCATTTCAACAGCCACATTATAGGCAGCTTGAGCATTAGCAGCCTGTTTAACATCCCGACGTCATGCTAATTACATTTAAGCCCAGGCAGTGATTGGACCACTCCAAAGTTTTCATTTTTTTCAGTTTTTCAGAGCACTTTGTGTTTAGGTCTCAAACTGATTGCTCAGCATTCTTTCCCAAGACTTTCTGCAAATCTCCTGCTCAAGAAATTACTGCAAGATTTTCAGGCTGTAAAGCAGCATAGTAACCCTAAACCGTCACAATACCACTACAATGTTTGCCTGTTGAATTATGTTATTGCTCTAAAATGCTATTACCATCAGACGTGACAGGGAGCTTCCCAGAAAATATATTTTTTAACTCTTAACAATAATCTTTGAGGATCATCAAGATAATTTTTGCAAGATTCATTTTTTCTCTTTAATCTTTTTAAAATCAATTTAGGTTTTTCCCTCGTGTAGATGCTATTTTGCCGAGTCTCTTTCTTGGTATTGGAATAATGACCTTAGTTCAGGCAAGTGAGATCTTGAGTGACCTCCAGCATATTGTTGTCAATGTGCTCTCATGGTAATTTCGGCATGCTAGCACTCCTGTGATGGTCCATCCCTGTTCCGTTCTTTCCCTATTTGTGAATAAAGGGTCCCAACGGGAAACAACGGAAGTCCAAAAGCCTTAGAAATGACTTTGCAACCCTTTGAAGACTGGTTTCTGACATGCTTCTGCCTTCCGGTGTGATGCAGGTGTGTGGGTATGTGAAGATGCGCAGCAAGAAAAGAGTCTCTTTCATGAATTTTACTCCCTCCAGTAACGGGTAAGTTGCAACGCCAGCTGAGTTGTTCTAACTGAAGAACTGTGTCGTTTTCAGCCTCTTGCTCTCGCACAGACAGCGCTTTGCAGTGCGCATGCAGTGAGCTGCGAGAGCCGTAACCACAGCAACAGAACATAGAACCTATAAAATGTACGATACTAACGTTGTCTCTAGGGCTGTGTTGCAGAGGCTCAAAAAAACTAAAATAAAGTGCAAAACCAAGCATATAGGGTTATAAACAGCTTCATTCCCAGATCTAACATTTTAGATCTGGGGGTCTTTCAGCCTACTCCATGTTGTCATATGAATTCTAATAAAATAACTTCTTTATTCTACTAGTGGGAGAGTATTCAGGCCTGCACCCACCACATGGGTTTATTTTCCTTGTCTTTTGAGTGAAGAAGAGCGTCCCTTGTCCTTGGAATGCCGATTAACCAATTACTCTTGTTTAAATGAACTGGTTTGTTTTCTTCTACCCATTTGTGCAGCTGTCGTTCCATTTGCGTTTTAGTGCTCTGCATTCTTTGCTCCAAACTGTTCAGCACAATTTGTTCTTGAGTGTTTCATCCTTGGAGTGAACCACCAATTTGTTTTTGATATTGTTGTTAGACTGAACATTTTCCAGACTGTTAAAAGCTTCACGCTGCTTTTTGTTGTTGTTTTTGTTGTTGTTGTTGAAACCACTGACTGCTGACATGGGTTTATGGCTCACCTGTGTTTGGTTCACATAAGAGCTTAGTCATCTTGAAATTTAAGAGGTTGTGTATTATTTTAATACTGATTATTTACATAAGTCTCAACTTTTACAAAAAGCGCATAAAGACAGTTTTAGCAGATCCGAGTAACGAGATGTCACGTGAATAATATATTCAGTTCTGATTTGTCACTTTCATTTTTTTATATTGATCTTGGGAATGTCATTTATTCTCGAGAGGTAGCATACCTCATACAGACAAAACAAATAGTTGCATCCTGCTCTGCAGTATTATTGATAGTGACTCATTTTCTTCTTGAATGTCAGATCAGTCACAGCTCTTTTTTTTATATATAAAGAGAGTCAAAATTAGGTTGTCACTCTTATTTGAGAATATTGTTGATGGCAAAGAACCTGAAAACAGAGCAGCAGAAGGGAAGCTACTTCTTTGCTCCCACTGTATACTGTCCAGCACAACGCTGCATCATTGCAGTGAAAATGAAATGAATGGCCATGTGGTTCAGGCCACAGCTGCCATGACTAGGGCTCTCCCTCCCCTCTAGGTAGGGAAAACAAGCTTAAAGAGAGAGTGTGTCTCGTAAAGATGATGTCATCAGTGACTGAAGGGCCTCCTCTTTCAATTGCAGAAATGAAAGGGTGTGGGTGTGTTCTCCTCTGGGCCATAAAGATAGCTGATGGCATGTAGATACTGGACCGCTTGGCTACAAGGAAGGAGTTCCACGTTATGCTGAGTGAGGTAAAATGCTGATTTAGAGCGAATGTTGTGCAACGATCATTGCAACAAGAGGAATTTCTAAACGGGAACTGCAAAACTTTCTGCAACATGAAGACTGTGAAAGTGTGAGAGACGAGAAAGGCTTGAAACAAATGGATTGGTAGCTATTTCAGAGGGTCGGCTTTAAAGGTCCAGCACCAGGAGGAGAGCGAAAGCAAATTGGATAGAAGAGCGGGCACAAAACAGGCTGACTTCACTCTGCACTATTAATCTCACCGAGGACTGAGTGATTCAGCACCATGGGAAAATCCGGTAAGTGGAGACTGCAGTCTGACGGTTGTAACACAAATCTTCTCTGACTTACAATTTTCCAAGACAGAAAAATCACTTGTGTGATCTTTGTAATGTAGTACAAAAAATATATTGAACTGTAAAAAAACATCCACTAAAAGCTGTTTTTCTGCTCTTAATCTGGCATACTTTGATCCCTTTGATTCTCGTTAGATTCCTAGTAAACAATAGCAGAATCTGTCCTTCTGTTTTAGTCTGTGTAAATATTTGAATGTACCTATTGTTTAAGCACTGGAGATTGTGAGACTCATGAAAAGGCCAGTGAGTGATAGGCACTGAGTAGCCTTGTGGAGAAGGGGGTGACAGCGGGTTGAGGGGGATGATCCAGCAGACGTTTCCTTACTCACAATGTGAGGTCATTCAGTCTCAACATCACAGCTCTGAGGTCACGGATGAGTCTCCCTGTTGTATCGTTTCATTCCTGCCGTCATCAGACGTCTAACCGTTCCCCCCTCTGATCCGTCTCCGTCTCTCAGCCTCCAAACAATTTGCTGAGGAGGTGCTGCAGTGCCACAACGAGTACAGGAAGAAGCACCAGGCTCCCCCACTAAAGCTGAGCAGCAAATTGAGCAGAGAGGCTGCTCGGTGAGATACAGCACACACACACACACACACACGCACACAGATTAAATTACAAAGCTAAAGAGAAAAGGTTTATGTTTAAACATATTGGATACAAACTTAATGTATCCAACATGTGTTTCTGATTACAAGTGATATTGATAATTCGACTGCAGCTGCATTAAGATGTTCAAATTGCAATTAATTAAACTGCTTTTCAGTCACTTTTATTAAATCAGTAGCACCAAGTAAACTTAGGGATTACGTATTCTCTTGAGTGAAATGTTTTGCAAGTTCCTTTTTCACAAGAACTAGTTCAAATACAGGCAATTAATGTGAAAGAAAGTTCAAAATATAATACGGTTAATGAGCCCGAGATTATTCATGACACTGGCAAATTTGAATATTTTTTATTGAACCCATAGGGAAGGAGACAGGTACCTCTCCGAAGACAATCAAATAACATGTAAAAAAATAAAAATAAGACTCTTTTTTGCCTAAAAAATGTAAACAAAATTTGTGGCACAAAATGTTTTGTCACAAAACGTTTGTGGCAATGATGTTTTCTGCTACTAAGCTTAATGAACTTCAGTCTTTTCTTCCTTTTTGTTTTGAAAAGTGCAAAAAAAAGACTAAATTCTCTCTTTTTTTTTTTTTTTTTTTTTAGTTATGCTGAAAGTCTGGCTAGCACAAGAATCCTGAAGCACAGTGTGGAGTCCAGCAGGGGGAGCTGTGGAGAAAACCTGGCATGGGCTTCTTATGACCAAACGGGTAAAGACAAATAAAACCTAATTTTTATAACATCGCACACATGTTTAAGCTTTGGAGTATGGTGAAGTTAAATCTATGCATTCGATTATTCTCCCCTTGGTCTAAAAAACAAAAACAAAACAAAAACGTCTCGTTAGGATCTGTATGTAGGACCTAAAGTAAATGCTCTGTTCTGACTGCCAGTTGGTGCAGCTGAACAGCTGGACTCTATTTTCCTCAGACACTATGACTCACTGCAGAAAAATGTCAGCACAGGACAAATATTGATAAAACAGCCCAGTAATTACTGACAAAAAAGTATCAATATAAACCCCACGAGACCAGGAGGAATTTGCTCCAAATGACATCCATATTAATGATCCATTATTAATCTGCTTGGCCTCTAGACTGATGATGCTTTTTTTTTTTTTTTTTATTCATTGCTGATGCAGGGAAGGATGTGGCAGATCGCTGGTATGAAGAAGTCAAACAGTACAACTTCAGCCACCCTGGATTCTCCTCTGGCACTGGTGAGATTCACACTGTTCTAATGTTTTGTCTCATCTCATCTTTTCTTTTCTCTCTCAGTTTGTCAACAGCTTCTTCGCCCGCGATGCCGTTTTGTGCTTATGTGCTGTCACTTTCGCTTTCTCTCGCTGTCACGCTTGTGCAGGCGTTGGGGTGGCTGGTTGTTATTTTCGAGCTAATGTCAGTGTGTGACTTGGTGTCTCTCCAATGGGAAACAGAGGGGAAAGTCACTGTCATATTTATAGAAGACAGACGCACATGCCTCATATCTCAGTCTGCCCTAATTTCTAAACATAGTCGCCTGTATCTTCAAACACAGTGTAACTTAATAACTTAATAACCACTACAGTAATTCGCAAAGATTCATGTTACATTTCCTGTAAGAAAAAGACGGATAAGAACTGGAAGGGAGACTGATTTAGGGCTGAGCGATGCTGGAGAGAAAATTCCCCCCTTTTATAAATGTTTGGGGGAACTTGAGTGCCTGAGCGCACAGCTGCAGCAATTTTCAAACAAAAATGTTTTTCACTCTTGCTGTGTGTTCATGTGTTTTCTTTTGACTTTCTGTGTCACCTTCAGGACATTTCACTGCAATGGTGTGGAAGAGCAGCAAGAAACTGGGTGTGGGAAAGGCCACAGCGTCAGACGGCTCTTCCTTTGTCGTGGCCAGATATTTCCCAGCAGGGAATATAACAAACCAGGGACACTTTGAGAATAATGTCCTCCCATCTAAAACTGGCTCCTGAAGACCTATCGATCCCCCTGGACTTTACCCGGTGGCGGGGGGGATGGGGAAGCTACCTCCCTTGCAGAGCTCTGGAGAATACAACGGCTAAAAACCCAAACTGCAACGTCGCCGAATTTTAAAAGATAAAACACACTCAGTCCTCTGCACCTATAAAGACCTTTATGAGGCAGAGTGTTCAAATTGCCTAACATTTTTGTAACTGTAGATTTTTGCTGTTTAAAAACCATTTTCTCTTAAATTTGTACACTAAAGAAACGTTTCATGTATTTTCCTCTCCTTTTTTGTAAGAGTGAGTTAATATGGAGAAATGTCTCCGACATGCTGACATATTTCCTTAGATTTGAAGCTGATGACTGTACATGTTAGGAATGTTCTTGTTATTGCCCCTTCTTGTTAAAGAAGTCAGGGCTTGTGTTGTTTTTCATATTCTAACTTGTTTTTTTACAATAAAGCTGAAAGATTGTCATAACAAAACGCATGGTGAGTTTGTGAAAACAACATGTAGAGTCAGTTTGCTTTTGACTACAAAAATGTTGTCTCAATATTTTCTGAGTCTATTTTGGTTGTGTGTGTATGTATAAAGCTTTAAAGCAAGCATATTAACTTGCATTGAAATAGCATCAGAAAAAAAATAAATGCAGTGCTTTACAAAGGCAATAATGTCCATAAACCTTGTATTTTATTGGAGTTTTATGTAATAGACCAACAGAACTCATGACAAATAAGTGAAATAGAAGGGAAAAGATCAACTTTTATAAACGTTCTACAAACTAAAATCTGAAAAGTGTGGCATAAATTTAGATTCAGCCCCATTTACTCGGACATCGCTTAACAAAATGTAGTTAAACCGATTGCCCTGCAGGAATCACCTAACTAGTAAATCGAGTCCACCGTTGTCTGATTTAATGCCGGCATAATTCAAGCTGTTCTGCGAGGGACTCGGAGATTTGTTAGAGAACATTAACAGAGATCATAACAAAAGTCTAGAAACACAGCAGACATGTTATTCAGAAAGATGTGAAGTTTAAGAAGAGTTAGATAATAAAACATTATTTGAACATTTGAGTGACAATGGAAAAATGGGAAAAAAAAAAAAAAACGGAAAATGCAAAGCTACCAAGACAGGGTGTAAACTGTGGCGCTGCAGAGATGCACTGCTCAGAACCTTTTGTCATACACTCTACAAACCTTTTGTGGAAGAGCGGCAAGTTGGCAGTTGAAATAAATTCACAAGTAGTACAGTTTAAAGTTTCCTACAAGCCATTTAGGGGACACAAGAAATAAAGACCAACACTGCATTCACCAAACTCAACTGTAAAACATGGTGGTGGAAACGTCATGCTGTGGGGTTGTTTTCCATCTAAGGTAAATACAGGACAGTTGTGGAAGAAAACCTGTGAAAGGAGTTAAAACACGTGAGACGGGTGAAATGTTGCTTTCCGTTTGCAGTCGGAACTGGATAATTCTGATCTCCAAGTCAGAAAGTGTAAGAAACTCACAGCTGCCCCCTGTGGCTGGATTTCAATATGGCCACTTCTCACACCAGCACTGAGGTGGAAATATTTATACAAGACACACCTGTAAGAGTAGGTCTAAAATTAATCGTACATGTAGCGCCTTCAACTCTAAACTGAACAAATTAAAAGTGTTGCTTGCCTATGAAAAGTAAAACTTAAAATGATATTCATGGTACTGTGACCTTGGGCACTGCTATGTTGAAATCCTGACTTCTTAACTGTAACGCTGTTTCCTTGGGCGCAATGTCAAACCCAGCTCCAAGTTCAGATTTCAGATTGAAGTATGTCCAAATCAATATCTATAGCAAGAATCAGTACCAAAACATGAATAAACTGGTTAATCTGGTAGAGGCATACCCCCTTTCGGCTAGAATCGTAATGAATGAAGAGCATTAACTCAGGCCTGAATCTATATACACACCACACTTTTCAGGTTTAGGCTTGGAAAGAAATTTAAAACCAAATATACTTTCCATTCCATTTTATAGTCGCACAATACTTAGTCCACCACACAGAAACCCCATAAAATACATTGTTTTGCGGTTTAAACGTGACAAAATACTGACTGCAAGGCACCAGTTTTTCCCGATTTTTCTAAATGTGGGTCTGTTTTTAGTCCCTTCATAGTAATCATCCTCCGTGTTTTGTCAGAGTCCACACTGGAGCTTGTCTTAGACTTTATTTAGCAGACTGGGGGATGCAACATACAGCAGCAGCGATACAGAAGAGTACGCAGTAGTTAGGCTTTATAGGCAGGAACAAGGGAGCTGGGAATCAAATTGTCCTCAGTGCCCACTCACATGGTCAGCTCCTATGAGGAAAAATAAAGAACAAAAATTGAAACAAGGCAGAAGAAACACGAAAATCAAGAAAGAAATGTATGTCATTGAACTGAGCATTAGCCATTTAGCCATTGCTGCCATCTAGTGGACATAGAACTTCACAACAAAGCCGGATCTCAGATACAACTCTGGGATGAAACTAATTTGTGCTCTGTTTTCTCATATCAGCCTTCTCCCTTTCCCCCTCCGCTCTCTGGCTATGACACATTGTTTTGTTTGCCATCTGCCCGCCCCCTCGCAGCCGGCTCCTCCTTCCTCCATCCCTCCTTTGTCCTTACCATGATGGCATTCACAATGTCGTTCTTGTTGTGTTTGAGTGCGCGGATGGCCTTGGCTCGTGATACGTTGGCCTGAGCCATCACCAGTTCGATGTCTCTCTGCTCCAGACCTCCATCATCCACCTGATGCGCAGAAAGCAACAAAGCAAGCAATGTTGCATTCAAGATTCAGTGACACATCCCTGCGAGTTTGACGAGACCGATTGTACTTACCTCTTCCTCCTCCTCTTCGCTCTCCTCCTTGATGGTTAGACTCGGTGGGACAGGTGGGGCTAATGGAGACGGGGAAACAGGCACCTTGAATTTCTCTGCTGCTGCTTTATGAGCCTGCTGTGATAAGTCCTCAATCTGCAGAAGAGAAGAATTGAAGAGAACAGTTAGGAGATGGAAATATAAAGATGACTTTATGATCGAGACACAAAAGATTTACCTTCGCTTCTCCAAATACAATATAAATGTCAGACATCGGACTTTTGAAAACATCTGGTCTGGTGATGACAAACAAGATACTCTTGGACTTCCTGATAGTTATTCTGGTCACACCATGGACTGGCTTCAGACCCAGTTTAGACATTGCCTGCAAGACAGAGTTTCAGGGTTAGGAACTCAAATAACTACTTGTTTCATTTAAACTTACATCTTAAACTCGAATAAAAATAAAAAAACCAAAACGGTTAGCTGCATCACACACTGCATGTCTTCAAAGTGCATACATCCTTGTACAATTGGCACAAGGATTTTTTAGTCATGATCTAAAAACCATGACTTTGATGACCAATTTTTCACTTGACCAGCAACCTGTGCAATTTGATTTAAAAACAAACAAATGTATTAGGAAGAAACATAAAACTTTCATTAAAGAGCTGGATCAATGTGGACACACCTAAAAATCAATAGTATAGAATTGACCCTGATGATGAATGACAATCAGCACAAAAAAAGCAACATTGTAAAATGAATGTTAAATGTCGTGAAACTTGGTGGTAGTATCATATTCTGGGGTTGCCTTTCTTTAAATTGAACAAAGTTTTTGTCAACATGAATGCAATAATAAACAGATCCAAAAACCAGACAGTTTTAATCCGAAACCTTCCTTAAGAAGATGGATTTCATTGTTCAGCGTCACGGTCAGCTCAAATATGTCACAAAATCAACAACCACATGGTTTCACCAAAGGAATTCATGGCTCCAAGAATAAGAAATAAAAATATCTGGAGTCGCCCAAAGAGGACTGTGGACAATAGAGTCTGACAGATTTGGAGAACCTGTTAAAAGTTAGAGAGGGAACATATTAAGAAGTGGCACACTGAGAGTTTCCTGCTTCACTTGTTTTCATGACATGATTATAATGAGCAGATAGTTTTTGTGAGGGCAAAATGCAGTTTACGGTAAACTTTGTAAGCTCTTAACCATTGATCTGATCCTAGTGCGCAATATTGTTAAAATGATGTGACAACTGAGGCAAAAGCATTTCTTATCACTGTTAAAACATTTGATCACAGTTTTACACACATCTATACAAGCATCACTCTGACCTTGCGTGCTTTCTTCTCACTGCGGCTCTGTTTTGGTCTGTTCAATCCATCATCCACAGCAGAAACACACTGAAAGAAAAAAAAATCAATAATGTTTACTTTTAAAAATCTTACAAAGCGTTTGAGTTTTGATAATTAGTTTCATTACAAAATGTTGGATTTGTTAATACAGCAAGAAAAACTATTGTTTTTATTTTGAGCCAATAGGAACTGATTGGCCATTTCCTTGTAGTAAGAGCTACAAGGAAAAGGTAGCTCTTTGCAAACTGCAATGTTTGATTACAAAAATAGTCTATTTTGCGCTTTCATAGCTAAA
Source organism: Poecilia formosa (assembly GCF_000485575.1). Lineage (NCBI taxonomy): Eukaryota > Metazoa > Chordata > Actinopteri > Cyprinodontiformes > Poeciliidae > Poecilia > Poecilia formosa. The sequence continues at coordinate 2,321,741 of NW_006800016.1, read as the reverse complement.
TCAAACTTCAACACCTTCAAATTTATCAGACAAGAGCAGGTATATGTAAGTCCATATTGTGACCTATGTTAAGGTAATTTGATCATATGTTTGAGTTTTTCAAACTTTGATTTTAACTGTAGATTTTTTAAAAATGTTTATTATCTTTCATCTCCACACATAGGGAGCACACAAGCTCATATCTAAACTGTTGCTTTCCATTGGATTTTTAGACAGTTGCTAATTTATATATGCAGTCCCAAGATAGGCAAATCAAATATTCTTACAGAGTTTCTAGACAATCTGGAAGGCCTAGAAAAGTCTGAAAAAGTATGGAGTTCGGATCAAATATTTTCTGGTAATGAAAAATGCTGTAGTGACAAACTATACTAATTTTCTTTCCACTACCGTCTCCTCCCTTAGTTATTGTGCCCCAATAACTATTTCTTGTTATTGTCCATAACCCCACCTGCTTCAAAACTAAATATTTTGTCTTAGAATTGGACGAGAGCATCAAGGATTATGCTAATTTTGGTATCCATAAATAGAAACCCAATGCTTGGGATATAAATATGAAGCAAATAAATACAGAATACCATAAGACAACATTGCCTTACAACAAGAAAGACACACCAAGAATTTATCAAATATTATCAGCATGGGTTTAAACTATTCTAGAATACTGTTATTTATTCTTTAGAAAACAATTTTTATAACGTAATAACAAACAAGGAAGTTATTTTCGCTTATAAAGACTTCAGATGGACTTACCGGTGGTTCTGATGGTCTCAGAGGCTCCAGCTCTTCCAGATCAGGCATCGAACCTTCACTCTCAGATTCATTACAGGAGGCCACAGTGGAACCTAAAGGCAACATGTCCCAGAAAAATATTCTGTAACAGTGGTGCAAACTAGATATATTATGCCAGTTAAACCTGTTCTTTGCTTTATCGGTGTTATGTAATTATTAACATTCAACTAAATTAGCAACAACAAAACCAAAGGCAGACAGAAAGTCTGGATGTGCAGCAGAAAACTAAGGGAATTCTGGGTATCTCTTTATCTCATGTGAGAAACAAGAAAAAATAAGAAAGAAACTCACTGTTATTTTTAACAGATAGATCAATCTCTTCACAAATATTGAGGTTATGAGTGACTGAACAGCCTGACTGTCTCCCGGTTGGTTGGCGACTAGAGAAGGGTTGGATTTCTCGCTGATCTGCTGCGTCAGACTCATTTTTCACCGATCCATCTCTGTCTTCCTCAGCTTCCCTAGGCTTAGGCGTGTGACCCCGCTGGAGCCGTCCGCCATCATCCTTTTTGTCCGATTCTTCTTCGGTCGCACTAGCACCTTACAGGGAACAAATTTATTAACATGCACATTCTACAATCATGTGAACATTTTCTAATTCATACACATCAGACCAGAGGACGATTTTGTTTCCCTCTTTTCTGAAAAAAAGACTGCCTAGATGTACAGGGCCAAGGAAATTAAAGTTTCAAGTGTCTTCACTCACCTCTGGAAATGTCTTGGGTGAACCAAGTACAACCTTCCTTTATCTGTTTCTGAGACTGAGTGTTGGAAGTAGACTCTGAGTTTTGATGAGATGATGATTCTGGAGCATATTCTGAATCTAGATTCCCAGTTTCTTGGGTAGCTTGGGACAAGACTACTGGCGTGACAGTGGGCAATTGGGATGAAGAGACACTTTTAGACGATGGTGTTGAAAAGACTTCAGTGACCTCTAGGGGGTTGCTGTTGGAGGGAATTTCAGAACCAGCAGACTTAGGAGTCATAGACTGTAAAGATTGCTGTTGCGTGGAAAGGACAGGTTGGGATTCCTGGACAGGTGTGGAAAGACCATCCATTAACTCTGTTGAGGCACAAGGTAGGGAGGAAGAGGGGCATTTCACAGCCTGAGCGTATGAGATATTCTTCTGAGGTTTGCTGGGACCTGTGTCTATGTTGTTATCATTAAGGTCCACAGTAATTTGTGTCTGACTATCAGCTAATGGTCTGTTATCAAGCACTTCTTGTTTCTGCTGTAAGTCTTGGTTCATTGCCATAATTGGACTGAGGTTGTCTCTTGTACCTCTGTTTAAATTGCATTGCTCTTGTCTTAAAACTTTTTCATCAGGACTGCCATGATTATGCCTCTCCATCTGTGCAACAGGTTCAGCTTTGTCTGGTCCAGATGTCCTCTGCTGAAAGTGAGAGGATGAACAGTTGTTAGCGTTGTAGTCTGTCTTAGTTTTAGTAATGTGTGTAACCCAGTCTGAGTATCCATCTCCTGAAATGTTTGGTAGAGCAGGAGCTTTCTTTGGTTCTTGAACAGACTCAGGGCTAACGTCATTAAGACCACCCGTCTGAGATGCCCTATTTCTATTCTGTTTCCTTCTCTTCCCTTTTGTAGAGGCAGCTTGGGTATCTGTGCAAGGTCCAACCTTTTGTGTGAGCCTCTCAAAGGGATCCGAGTCATTCAGTGCAGAAGAGGACCTATTTTGACTTTCATCCACCTTATTTTTTTCATCGCTCCTTTGTTTTTGTTTGACCTCCACCCCTTCATCCCCTGAGTTACAAACACCACTGTGCTTTCCTAAAAAGGCATCTTTAGTCTTTGGTTCATTCGTACTTCTGGTAATTTCAGCACTGATGTCACATTTCTTTTGGTTGTGTCGCTGATGTTGTGACATCTCCGTGCCATCTGTACAGGTGCTTCTCAGTCTGCCGATGTTAGATGTGCATTTTGCGGGGAGAGACCCAAACGATCCCTCTGGCAAAGAAAATGCATTACTCCTTAGAGAGATTGACTGATACTGTGTAGTAGAATCGCATCTCGGCTCAGTTTTACATGGTGAATCTTGGTTTTTGGGTTTTGCAGCTCCTTGAGGCCGAGTGTCAGATGAGGCAATACAAACGCTATCTTTGATTAATAGTGTTTGTTTTGCGTCTGGTGCTTGGTTTATGTGATCCTCTGTTGGTTTTTGTTCTTTAGGAGTTCTGTCAGAAGTCTGAAGAGGCACCTCGTCAAGTGGAATATTAGACACAGAGTCTTTGATAACGACACTGCCGCTCTGGTGTCTCATTTCATCTGACAGAGCATTCAGACTCCCATACATGCCTTCATTCAAGCACTCAAAGTCAGTCGGACTCTTCCAGTTGTCTTGCATTTGTGTTTCCTTATCGTTATCATTGTCAGGATTCAAATTACTAATGTCCCCTGGAAACCTGGCACTTCCGTCCTCTCCTCCCCCTGCTTCTGAAATCTCTTCAATAGATTTCCAGTGGGCGAGGTTGGACTCAGAGATCCCCTCTTCTACCAATTCTTTATCCAACATTTGGTCATTCTTTCCACTCTGACTGTTGTTATCTTCCTCATCCAGAATAGAACTGAGAACATTGTCATAGTTTTCGCACAGTTCGCTGCTCATATTGGAAACCAAAGCTGTCTCTGTCCTTTGGCCTTCTGTATCGCACATCAGAAGACTCTCTGCCTCTAATTCATACCTCTTACCCAGGGATAAAGACAATGATTCACCTGCTCCCCAGACACCAAACTCAGACCCTGACCCAAATCCCAGGACAAAACCCAAACCTACCCTGGCATCACACCATGCCCCAGATTCAGGGACCGCATCTCTGCTTGTATCCGTTTCTGAATTTTCTCTTTTGGGAGATATCGCAAGGGGGGAGTGCAAGGATCCGACAGCTCCTAGTACCCCGTCATCTGTGCCCAAAGTGTTCTCGCTTAGGTTCTCCAGGGAAGAGTCTCTCGGGCAGTGTTCAGGTGTCAGGGTGAAGTTGTCACCAAGTTCTGAAATGATTTCTGCGGAAGTAGAAACAGGGATATTACTGGGATTGGAATTTGACTCTTTAGGAGGGGACAGAACAACAACACCCTTATTCAAGTCATTGGTAGGAGTAATAATATTCAGTAGTGGAGAGGAGTCACTTGATTTAGACTCTACACTTTCAGAATCAGCTGGGGCAAACTCAGTACTTTGGCCAAGCTTGGTATCGGAGTCGCTGTTAGGACTTGACCTACACACAGATCTCCCTTCTACCGGCACATCGTATTTACCACAGAAAGACTTTGACAGAGCGACTCTGGTTGCTCCAACAGTTCTTTGACTTTCAGAATGGCCATGGCGAGGCTTTATAAGCAATTTGAAAGAGTCCCTTTCAGGTTCTTTTGTGTGCTCAGTTTGATCACAAGGTAGTTTCAAGGCAACAACTTTCACCTTAGGATTTTCCTCAGGTAAATCTTTTGTATTCTCCTCCACAGACGTGGTAGAATGAGTTGCATTGATGTAATCAGTCTCAGAAGCAGGTGGTGCAGGACCTGCAGCAAGGGTAGTGAATAGATTAGAACAGGGATTCTCTTGAGGCTCCACAAAAGGCTTTAAAATAGCACCAATACTTATCTGGCTTTCCCCTTCATTCTCAATAAGTTGCTCTGAAGTTTGAACTGGTTGCTGGTTATGTGAAGGTGTATCTGAGGTTTTTGTTTCATCTGTTTTAATGGTAGATTTGACATCTGGATCAGATTGGTGTTCAGAGCACATAGGCACTTCCAGGGGTGTTGGTTCTAAGTCGTTACCTTTTGGGTAGGCTACAGAGCTTGTCGACAGATGGGTAGATTGAGAATGGTCCACTTGTGTGTCCGTGTATAGTTGTGTGTTCAAAGAGCCCTGTTCAGCCTCTGGTTGGATTTCAGCTGGATTTGAACCATCTGCAGGTAGAGGTTCTAGGGATTGTGCATGCCTCTCAGTGCTGTATAAACGTTCATCTTCCTCCCCATTATAAGAGGCCGAATCTAAAGAGTCATCTGTATCATCTTGGAAGCAGAAAGACTCATCTAACCCTTCATTGATTGATGTTTCTGAAAGTGAATGAAGGAAAGAAGCTGAGCTGTCCTCAGCCTCATCTTCCATAACTTTGCTATCGCACACATCATCGTCGTCATCATCATCATCATCATCATCATCATCATCATCCTCTTCTTCCTCTTCTCCCACAACCTTTACCTCTACTTTAGCTTCCTCGTGTTGCATGTTTGCACCCTCAACTTTGACTTCCCCTTCATCACTATCCGGTGTGGAGTCAGTGATCTGATCATTATAATTGTAATCATCGTGATCCTCGTCATCATCTTCATCATCATCCTCTACATCTGCCTCCTCCTCTCCTGCTGCATATGCATCAACATCCTTTCTTTCATTTCTGTCATTGACATCGATGTCATTTTCTTCTTCCGTGGGGAAGAGGGTGATTTCCATTGAGTCAGCCTTGAAGATTAGGCTAGTGTGAAGGGGAAATGAGATGAGGGAGGCAGGTATCATCCTTTCCTCGTCTGGTACGTCATCAGAACATGCAGCTTGCGAGAGTATGAAGGAGCTATCAAAGGCTCCAGGGCAGAAGGCGCCCATGGGGAGCAGCAGTGAATCTGGGCTGAAGCTGGAGGATGCCACAGTCATGTTCTCTGTATCAGGGGTCAAGGTGGTGGGGGAGATATCTGGGTTGGCCTCCATCTGCCGATAATGTTCTTCTGATAAACATCCCTCCAGATTTAGTCTGAGGCCTGTCTGCATGTGCCTAGAGTACTCTGTTCTGTCAACAGTGTGCTCCTCTAATGGGTAAAATGAACTTTCTGATTCCCCTTCATCATCCTGGGAGTCACTGCTGCTACTGCTTCTTATAGGGAGTGCACTCTCGGTCACCCAGCACGGACGACAAGTTTCCCTGGAAATCTTCACCTCCTCCCCTTTTAGAGTCTCATCTTCCTCAGGAATCACTGTGTCTGCTATACCTATCCGTGAATTCACAACAAAATCGCTCGGATGGTACAAGCTGAAGTCGCTGGCCCTATCGTCCTCTCGTTCTTGGGCTGATCGACCCTTCTCCTCTGCGACCTCATCTCCGATTTCTGACAATGAACTCACAAAGCAAGCAGGCGCCTCTTGCGTTTCTTCCACAAGGAGCAAGTTAGGAGAAGTGGATGGGGAGGTGGAGGACGTATAAGATGATGCCCAGCTGCCTCCCTCTGCTGTAATGTAAGAGCCAGATGGAGAAGTGAGAGGGGAACAGAGGTCCTCACTGTCAGATGGAGAACCAGGAGAAAGAGGGGATGCTGGGGAGCCAGGGTAGGAATGATGCTTAAGGTGCGAACAGCGGGTGACCATTTTGATTGGAGTGGACGGAGCGGTGTAGTAAAGTTCTGGGTCAAGAGATGAGGGAATGCCAACTCGTAGGGGGTCAACAGGACAGGCTGGTTCAGTGAAGGACAGAGCAACTGGACAAGACAGATCTGAAAAAGGGAGTGAAGGCACTTCATCTACGGAGAGGGTCTCTTTGTCTTCCTTACTGTCTGTTACTTCGTCATCAGTTGTGATTGGTTTTGGAGAGGAGGGAAAAGTGTTTGTAACTGAGGCCTGTACATGTTGTGTTTCCTGATTCTCTGGATTTTGGGGAATTTGTGACTGGATTTCCTCATTGTTGGTTTCCAGTTTTATTTCTTTAGTCTGCAGTTGAGGACATGGAAAACTTGGGAGATATGGCAAAGGGATGGCCTGAGCTTTGAGCTCAGTGGTGATTTTTCCTTTCGTGACTTCTGTTGTTTTGAGTAGTGTTTCTTCACCCATCACCACTCTGGTGTCGATAGTCTGTGACCCTGGATAGTCACTTTCCACCTCAGATCCAGTCAGGACCTGTTCATAAGAAATTAAATATAAAAACCACAGGGTCACAAATGTATCTCACAGTATCCGTGCTGTAAAATTAGAAACACTCACACAGCTTGTACCTTTATTCTTTCCATCTTAACAGAGATGTGGCGGCCACATGGACCATGACCTCCCAGTTTTCCTGACAGTCTGGCTGGGTTGATGCGATTGTCGGACCCTTCAGGCTGTGGTCTCGGAGTACCAGAGGAACTAGGCTTCACATGAAACACTCGTGGACCAAATGGAGAGGTCGACCCTGGGAGAAGCTTCTGTGGAGTGCTAGGAGAAGGGCTCGATCCACTGTCGTTAGGTGAGGAACCACTGTCACTTGGAGGGGAGTCTGTGGATGGATGTCTTACCATGCCTGAAAAAAAAAATTTAAAAAAAAAAGAATTTGAGAACACACATTGTCATTAATTGAGAAAGTAAAGTTTTTCCCATTTTAGGAAGTTTTGAGAAAACCATGGACTTAGCCTGAAAATTTGAAGAAACACAACTTACAGGACCTGGTGTTGATGATAGATGGATGTTAGTATTGTTTAAGTGTTCTACTCCGACAAAACTTGTCCTTCCAGGTCAATGATGATATCTGTATGTCTTAAAATGTCGTCAGGATTCAAAAACTAGTGAGATGAAATGCCAGGGTGGGTGAAACAAACTGGGTCAGAGACGACTGAGTGAGCAGATTTTCTGAATGTTCATGAGCAGAATAAATTTTGAAATTGAAAAATTAAAACAAAGAACCGTATCGGTTTTTGCTACTGCGTATCTTGAAAGATCTTTTGCTGAGAAAGTGTTAGACTGAAACAACACACAACAATGATGAACATAACAGTGTTCATTTTCTATCCTAAGTGCCCTATTGCAACTGTGACTTCAATCCTCATCCTGATTGGCTGTTATGACATACAAGTGGTTCTGCTCAGTCATAGACACACACACATGGGATTTTCTCTGTCAGGAGCTCATATGTCAAATCAAATCAACCTCTGTTCTTCAAAAAACATCACCTATTGTTTTCTTGTTCTCTTATTTCAGGGATTCCATGCTGCCGTCCTTCCCTTCCTGGGATTGTGACAGATGCACACATCAGCATTTAGCAGGTCTTCCTGATTGATGCCACGTTACTATGTGAAATGTGTGTTTGTATTTGTGCTGAGTCATCCCCCACAGACAGAACTGGTGAAAAAGGTGCACATTACAGCAGGCAAACGAAAAGGCAAACCCAGCGCAACATTTTAATGTGCTCTGCAGCCTGGTAATTATCAAATTAAAAGAGGTTTATACCAATTTACTTAGCTAAATCCAGGTGGTAACTTTTGTTTTTTTTTTTTTTTTTTCACTTATTTGTCAAATACAAATTTCAAAAGTGGATAAGTGAGAACTTTGTTTTATTTGTCAAAGCTTAAGGAGGCAGGAGACACACAGCAACAACACAGTGTGTGTAATTATAATAAGTTGTGCACAAAATGGATAAGCAATGTCAAACTCATGAGGAACAAACATCAACATTGCAGAAAGCATGCAGCAATGGCTTTATTTTGCTTCATAAAACACTACAACTGTGTGTTTTTTTTTATGTATCATTTTCTCAGGTCTAAAGGAATGCAGTAAACCGTGTTCCAGATTTGCCATATGAAAAGCAGGCCGCAGCACAGTGAAGCTGCGTCACATAGGCTGCAGCGCCGCCCCCCAAGGGGAGCCTCTATTTCAGCTGCTGCTAAGGTTGTGAGAAGAAATGTAGACACTCCACAAACATCTGAGGCTCCTTTATCTTTTGGATCAACAACATGTTGAGAAAAAAATTTAATCTGTAACCAGGAGAAGCATTTATATAATATGAAGCAATGAAGGCTAAAATGTGCCCACTAAGCAGGGCAGGAAGCTTTTTTTTTATTGTCCCAGTGAGCCGTTGTATGCAGCACATCATTTGCTTCAAGTTCAAAATGTTAAATAGTCAAAGAACTTGTCAGTGTGAGGTGGCGTTTGCGTGTTGCAGAGTGCGCCGTCGTGCTGCTGTGTCATGTTCCCGTTACGGCTGGGGGAAGGGAGGAACTGCTGGGCACTGCTTCACTCTTACAGCCCTCTGAAGCAATGGATGGGTGAATGTAAAGAGATGGGAGGAGGGATGAGGGTGAGTAAGGGAGCTTTAGAGTTGGGGCTCTAATATGGATGAAATAAGGCAATCACACAAAGGCTTTGAAAGACTTTAGCTAGAATTTAGTGGGATATACATTTGATTTTTTTTTTTTTTTTTAATAAAAGGAGTGAGGTAAGTTGGGAGGATGTCAACACCCTGGAGTTGGAAAGATGGACAACATGCAGTTTAGTCAAACGTCCATCTAAATAAGAGCTTTCCTAAGCTGTCAGAGATAATCCAGTCCTTAAATAAGTCTTCTCCATCCCTCCTACAATCTCTTTCTTCTCATCTCCCACACTTTCTGTTCTGCACACTCAACGTTTAAATTAATTTGTTTTTATGCCACTTCCTCACAGTCTCATGCCAGTCTCTGCCTTTTTTTTTTTTTCATCTCCAAGCTTAATGACCTCATCCGTATCCTCTCCCCCTCTCCCAGAGCTTCCTACCTGGTCCTGGAAGTCCCGTCTCCTCGCTTCCCAGGTCCCGATGCTTGTCGTCGGGGACAGATCTGTGCGTGCTCTCCCCCGGCATGCTTCTCGACGGCTCTGACGCAACAATGTACCATGTAGCTGGAGCAGGCAAGGTGAACTGGGAGAGTGAAGAAGGAGAGGAAGGAGAATAGAGAAAAGGGAGGGGAGGAATCCGAGTGCAGTCCTGTGCTCAAATCTTCCCTGCAGCACGTGTGTGAGACGGAGCGAGGCAGACAGCTCGAGCGAAAGACTGAGAGTCAAAGATAAAGGGTGGGTGCGTGTGTGTGTGCTGCAAGGTCCTTTCTGTGGTGCAGCACAGTGATGCTGCTGTGGTGGGTGTGTGCTTTAAAGCCTCCTCACGCCACTTATCTGAATCTGCGTGTATGTGTGTTGAATCTGAGAGGTAGCTGCAGTATTCTCTCCTGATGCCCAGTTCCTGCTCCTTCCACTCCCCCAACCCTCCCCTCACCCTACTGCTCCATCCTTCCTGTGTCTCCCTCCTCCCTGCTCCCCCCCCACCCATCCCTTTTTTTTTTTTTTTTTGCTTCAAGCCAAGCCATGACTGGATCTTAGAAGATGATGTCAGCAGATTTGTGCTAATTCCTCAGTGCTGCCCCCAAGCTTGATGGAAGGGACCAGTACTGCAAAAACAAGAGATACACAGGCTATCAGGGTGGGGGATTTCAGGGAAAGCACAACTGAAGAGGAGAAATGGAAACCAAAACCTCAAACTGTCCACGAGATTCATGTGAAACCCTGAAGTATTCCCCTCATTAAATCCTTCGCCTTTTGCTCTAATTATGTCCAAAAGGAGACAACAAGGAGGACATGTCCTCAGAGCGCTGTTACAGCACAGTGCCCTTCATCTTTAGCTCTTGTCTGAATACTTTTATTTACAGTGTATAACAAAAGCCGCTCCAAGAAACCAACAACATAGCAAAAAATCTACATCCAGTAATTGGGCTACATTTGCTCTACTATTTCTTGTGCTAATTAAATAGAGAACAACCTTTCATGATGGACCAAGCAGGGGAGACTCCACATAGTTCCTTAAAGGGGTTGCCAAGTGGGGGCCACAAATAATATTGGGAGATGTACCACAAAGCCACAAGCCAGAACAGAATGTCAGGAGATTCAGTTATGTTGCCATTAAATACAAGGGTTCCAGAGGGAGTGGTCGGCCAATATCGAGGATAAAAACACCTACCGTAAGCTCAAATCGATAAATTCATGGAGCGAAATATTGTGAAGCCTTAAAACAGGGTTCCCATTAAAGGAGGCTATGAGTTCTCTACACAACCATCCACACCCCTCTCCTTTCTCCATTCAAACCCGTCTGGTTACATCAAACAACACTCACCAGTCTCGCAAAAGCCTTAAAAATCTGTTGCAACATTTTTTTTTGTCCTTTCATGTCATCATTCCTATTGGTGGCGCCTATACTCTCTAATTGAGCCAACCTACAGTTACAGCAGAACTTGTAGCTTCTGGAGGCTTGGGGGCTCCTGGCACACCTGAAATCTCACATGACAAATTCATAATTCTACTAGTTGTAAATCCAGAATCCACAGAGGGGAAAAAAAAGCAATGAAACTGCTTTTTTTTTAAATGACAGCTTATCCATTAGTAACTCAGAAACCGGAACGATCAAAGAATTGAACAAGGACTTAATACGTAACGTAGCAAATCAAGTATAAAGGTCATCATCTAAATTTGAGTCAATAGAAGAAAACATTTTTTTATTAATTGAGATTTGGTAAAGAAATAAAGTCCTGAAACTACTATTTCCATAAACAGTTTTCTTCTCTCCAATGATAAAATCAACAGGCCAGAATAATTTAAAAACAACATTTTGGACATTTAGAATAAACTGATACTGTCTGAGACGCAGAAATTGCAGCCAATTATCTATACCCATTATAGCGTAAAGCAAGTACACTTCAGTGTAGGTCAAATCTAGTCTCGATACAGATCTGTAAATTATCAACACACCTCCACTTGGTTTCCTCCTTTGGATAAAAACAACTAGGTTGAGAGTGATGAAACATAAAGAGAAGGATGGGGTGGCAGCAGTAAGCCAAAAGGATCTGCAACTGTAGTTTCCATGGCAACCTAAAACTTCCCACGGCCCGAGTGCTTGTTCAGCAGAAGAGACTGACGCTTTTCTGGATGGGATCTAATAGCCTCCATGCTGTACGCATGCCCTGCAAGAAAATAGCTGGAGATTTAAATTGAAACTTGTTTTTTTTTTTTTTTTGCGGTTTTCCTCTAGCATTCACCTCAGGTTGTCTGTGTCTTGCAGTTCTTTTTGGACATCTGTTAGAGGCGAGATTGAATGTGTATTTTTAACATTTAGAATTTATTTCGCAGAAACTAAGCATCATTTAAAAAAAAACTCAAAAAAGAACGTATTTGCAGAAGACTCGGCTCAGCCTCGGTCTTTCCTGATCCTTTGGCCGTTTTCTAGGTCGTGCTCCTCTCTCTGCCTCCCAGCGTCTGATGTGTGAAGCTGCCGCTGTCCGTGAGGTTGTGTAAGCAGTTTCAGGGCAGCACTGTTCCTCCCTGAATCTCTTGCCCTTGCTGGCTCTCTCCAATGCAGTGCTCTCTCACAGACGTGCACATCGACTGACACGTTGGCAGAAACATAACTAAGCATTTGCCAATAAAGGAACTTTTCACTTGGTTGAAATATTATCAAGCTGTCCGTGAAGATATATTTTTCAAATAAATAAATAATTATTGCTGTGAAATAAATATTCATTCAGATTCCAATTTGGATTAAACAAAAAATGACACTGAAATGGCAAAAGGATGCGATTGCGACTCATTCAGCTCCATTTGTCTGTGTACCTCCCAGTTTCATTTAATCCGTAATCCTTCAGACATTAAGAACAGCAGGAAGAATTGTAATAAACCATTTATTCCATCATATGATGACACACATTAACAGATATAAGTTATTCTGATAGTTACATCCAAATGAGAAGCAAATATTTCCCCTTACTCCGGAGCTTCGGCTGCAACAATCCCCTTGCAGATGTAAAGACAAAGTTCTTGAGTAGATCATATCTCTGTTGTGTTTATTTACATCTCTCTCCTCGTCCTAAACTCTTTACTCGTCGTCACCATGGAAACAGGGAAAGCCCCACATGTTGCCAGGGGAACGAGAGCACAAAAAAAAAAAAAATAAAATATGTGACGCAGCTCCGACCCCAGCGTGAACGTGGGTGGATGAGTGCATTCCCTTTGGGTCCCTCTGGACTGGGAAAGCTCTGATCGAGCTGAGCTTTGGGAGAGTCGTTCCGATCACTTGGCCATGTCCTCGGCCACGGCCTTCCCCATTTTATCCTTCAGGTACGCCAGTTTCTGCCACTCGGTCTTCAGCTCCAACCACTCATAGAATGGCACCTTAAAAGGAGGAAAAAGGAATATTTTAAATGCGATATGGTTTTATTTTAGGCACATGGTGACAAGTAAAAGGATGCAGTTCTTGGTCCAAGACAAAGAAACGGGGATTAAACAAATGTAGATTTTTATCTCAGCTTTTCGACACTTTTTATTTGATATCTGCTTATCAGAAAGTCTTATGCAAGCGCTCCAGTCATACCCAGGACGTTTTTATGCAACAGCCAAATCTTTTTTTCATAAATTTGTCAACTTTCACAACTATTACTCAAGTTTCAACCTTTAACTGAACTTTCTGAGTCAGCTGGAGCTTTCCTTACACAAATGTATAGCTATTGTTGACAACTCTTTAATCAGAAGATTTGATAGCCAGTATGAAGTAGACCACCACAATATATAAGCTCATAATCACAATATTAATAACTGCAATACTGCCGTAACAAAGGGCAGCTTGGATGCAAAATCTGGTTTAATATCATATTTCAAGCACCATGCAGTCACACTTTGCTTGCAGCTAATATTTGCCAATTGGACGTTCTCTGACTTCTTTCACGGACATCATGTGTATATTTTACTGACTCCGAGGCTAAAGCTCACAAAGTCTTGCAGGATGCGTTTTCCTGATATTGTGCAAGCCATGCCGACCGAGGTTTTAATCAAATTATGTTCTAAGACTTCTGCAATGTTGCTGTTAATGGAAAAGTTGAAATAAAAAGTTTCTGGCCTGGTCTTCAGCTGTTCCTCATTTATTGCTGTTTTCTGTCAGCTAAAAGGCTACCACCCTATTTCCTTGAAACAAGAGACAGCAAGGAAGCACAAAAAGCACAGACTGTTATGGTGTGGAAATTAAAGGAGATCTGACATTTATAATTCAGCTGTGGTATTTCTATCTAGACAAGTAGTTATGTGAATAAAAAATTTTCATTTTAGAGCCTGTCAAAATCAAGCCACCGTAACTAATTATCATTTTAGTAATCTACAATACATTTGACAATAAGCAACATGTTGGAAATACTTCCCCCAGACTCAGTCTCATATTTGCACTGAATTGAACTAATCTATAGCAAAACCCTGATTTCTCATACATGCAAGTTAAAACATTTTGCAGAACAGCAAAGGCAAACCGGGGAGGTAAGGAGATTGTCCTAGATGTGACAGAGACAGAGCTTGGATTGGCCTAGATGAGGCAAATCTGTGGCTGGAGCTCTATTTATACCACAGACTGCAGAAGGGCCCACCTGATACACACTTCTAGAAAAGCTTTAGCTCCATTGTGAGCATTTTCTCAACCTGTCAGGCGCAGCTGCAGCAAAACTGTTTGCCTTGCCGCCTCATGATGAAATGTCACTTTTCACACGGCAAACACAACCAATCCTCATCGCAAGCAGCTTTAGGGTAGACAGACTGCCACAGCCTCGCCGTACCTCCACTAGGATGAAGCCGGCCAACTGGAGATGCCTCTTCATCATGACGAAGCGCCCAAGCAGGTCTCTGCTCTTGGAGCCAAAGTTGGGAAATTCCCAACTCAAAAAAGCTAATCTGAAAAAAAGAAAAAGAAAACAATAACTTCAGGCATATAAAGAAAAGGAAAGTGACATGTTTCAGTGATTCTCCTCCAGGACTCACCGCCGTGTCTCTGCAGGTAAATCCTGGGTTCCTCCACCACTTGGTAGATGAGGGGCTTTTAGATTTGTCATGTCGACTGGTTTATTGTCACAATCCACAACAATCTCTCCATCTGATAAAAAAAAAGTGGTTTCAAATAATAATAATAATTAAAAAAAGGACAGTTTATATGGAAAATAATCTCTACAATTGGACATGTTTATTTCCCCCCGAACCCCCTTACCAATTGTCCATCCATACACGGTGTCAACACCGGTGCGAAGGGCCCCCGTAGTCCCACCAAACAAACTCTGCAACGCCTCTCTCAGACTGCTCTGCAGTTTGGATAAGGACGAGTTAGTAGCTGAGACAGACAGGACACTAAGAGAGGGGACAGCGTCCGAGGAACCGGGATGCTCCAAGACGAGAGTGGCAGCAACGTGCAGTAGCTTCAGTCTGTAGCTCTCCACTCGAGCTGGGCTGCCCTCTACGAAAAAGATAAACATAAAGACAAAGGTTGATAAATTACTTAAAAAAAAAAAAAAAAAATGTACAAGAGCAGAAATGCTACAGTGCTATGCTGCCATCTTGTGAGGCAGAGGAGGAATTTGCCGTTCGGCCCCCAAACACCGAGAGACCTCACAGCTACTTAGATCAGATCTGACAGACGCAAACCTCTCTGGGTGTGATTTAACAAGCTGATTTACTAACACGCACAGTTTGTGTCAGTGAGAGCCTTCTGGGTGGAAATATGAGCTTTAGGAACGCAAATGTTGAAAAACCTATCTATTTTTGCAACATGTGACATTCAGGAGCAGAAGGTAAGCATTTCTATATTGTTTAACAACAGCACAAATCAGACGGATGCTTTTATATTTTGCAACCAACTCCATAATATGCAAGGTGTTTGATTAAAAAAAAAAAGGATAAAAGTGTATTTCTATACAAACTTGTTTGTTTTGAAAAAAAAAAAAAAAAACTTTACGGTAAGCTGAACAACCCATCAAATATGTAGGAGGTTATTATTATCCCTAAATGGAAATGCACAAGAATGCAAATATGCATTTGCGCAGACAGAGAACAAATAGGATAGAACAGAAAGCTGATATAAGTTCTTTTCAGAATTAACATACTCAAATTTATTTTCAAACCTTCAATCCTGCAGGACGACTGAAAGTGCATGCAGAAAAATTGGATGCTGACTTTTAACTCCACTGTTGCAGCATTTTCAATCCCCTTAAAGGTGTTGATAATCCACCACCCAGGTAAGCAGTTTACCTTGCAGGTTGGTAACATGACTTGTCTGAGTCATAGGGATGAGGTAGTCGGGCTTGGCCTGCTGTAAGACACACAGGGACCACACCACATCCGTCTGCAGGAAAGGCTCCAGACTCGCGAGAGACTCCTTCAACACAACATGAACCTGTCGAGAAGCAGAGAACACGCAGAAGTTGAACCGACCGGGCGCAGGCAGCAGATCTGCAGCAACTTCAACTCGTTAATACCTTTCTGTAAAACTCCTCTCCTTTGGTGGGCTGGAAGCCAAGCCTGGCAAAAGTCATGAGCAGATTGCAGAGCTGGAAAGTGCTGTACTTTTCACTCTTCGCTGTGTAGTGCTGGGGGAAACAAAACAAAAAAACATGACAGTCAGTGAGGAGAAGAAACAAAAACAAAACTAATCTGAGGTCATTGATGAAGCCCTGGATAACAGGCAACTGACCTCAGCAAAGGCTTCAAAGAGAGGAATGTGGAGCCATTTGAGGAAGCCCAGAGACTTGGCACAGCGCGTGACGTCAGTGGAGCTGAGCTCAGGAACTCTGGGTAGCAACTCGCTGGCCATTCGCTGAAAAACCTGAGATTGGTTGAAATTCAGCTTTCCTAGAAAGAATGAAAAATATGAGTCATTGCCATATTTATTCTCCTCCAACTTTACATCGACATTGAACTTTACAACTTAATTAGTCTTTTTATAACCAATAGAAGCAGCTTCAGATCATTTTACTGTCAGGGATATTACCGTATGCGAAGGCCAGATCCATTATTAATGGAGTGGTGAACTCGGATGAGGGTTTCTGGAGGAGGTGGTAGGACACGGCCCTGAGTAATGGGATGCTTCTGCGGTTCTGAGCTGCCAGTGCTACACAGACTTTCCTGATATCTTCAGCTGAAAAGCCCTCTGAGAGCTCTAATGCCTGCAAAAGATTTAATTTATTTATTTTTTTTATTTTTATTTTTTTAAGAGGTCCTTATAATGCTTTATAAGTGGGAATCTTTAGCAACAACATTCAGTGGTACCAGTGGTTCTCAATAACAGCAGCATCTTAATAAATAATAATAACATTATATTTATCAATTGCCACCGAACCTTTATCAGCTACTTTTTCTTCCACTCAACTTTCTATTAACGTATTTGAGTTCAGAATGGGGGGGAGGTTTACCAACAAAAGCACGCTGAACTATTGTCAAGTGTGCGGTTTTCCTCATTTCCTCATGCAAATACCATATTGCCTTTTTTTTAATTAAATGTTCCAATTCATTGAGAAAGATATATCAGTTTTACGTCTTTAATTGAATTCCCAGAATGCACTTTTCAATTATATTCGAGTTAACCGGCATGCACTTATCAAGTGTTTCTACACGTAAATAAAATAGCTGATACCTTATCTTCAAGTCTGTCCACCAAAGCAGGCGTCATGTGCTCTCCTTTGGAGATCAAAGCGCTGACGGTTTTGGCATCGGCGATTTCCGTCCAGCGCAGCTCCAGCTGTTTCAAGGCAGCGTTCACGATCGCTACATCTTGTGGGGCTTTCCTCGCCACTCCCCAGTCTATCAGGAAGCCCAGTTGCTTGTAGGAGAGCCTTCGGACTCTCCACCGGACCTCTGTTTGGACAGAACCCATCACTGGATGGGAAGTGGGGATCTTCATGATCCAGAGGGACCGCAAAACACTCACCAGATTGCCATTCCACACTGATGACACCTGGGGGGGGAAAAAAATAACATATTGACATAAAACAGGCACAAATACCTAATTAAATGAGAAGTAAGCAATAGGGGAACCCTTACATCTTTTGATAGAGTACTCATCATTTCAACCAGCCTTGAATCTGTCAGCACTTCATCTTGGTCTCCTGTAAACTTCTCCTTTGCCTTTAGCATCAGCTGAGTCCACTTCACCAGGGAGGCAGCCGCCTGATTACCACTCCCTCCGTACTGTTCCCAAGCAGACAAAACCTCGTCTGGAGCCGACACTTTCTCTATCATCTCATACAGATGAGTTCGCACCAGAACATTGTGATGTGGCTCATCTTTGGTCGCCGTCCACTCGCAGAACAATCTCTCAGTGACCCATAACCAGTTTCTAACCCTCGGTACCTCTACAGGTCCACCTAAGGGTGGCTGAAAGCGGACAGCAGTGCCAGTGGCTGCAGCCTGAGAGGAAGACTTGCAGATTAAGTGGGCACATCTGCCCAGCAGGCGGTTGGCCATTCGTTCAGAGCGGTGAGACTGGAGAGGAAATCTCCTCACAATCCAAAAACACACATCCCACTAATGATCTGTGAGAAGCAGAGCAGTAATTTTATTTATATAGCACATTTTCAGCAACAAGGCAATTCAAAGAGCATAAATTTGGTGTTCTGCAGTGTTCTGTTGAGGCAGGTTACCCGATTACTATACATATATGTATATATAAATATACATATATATACAAAAAAAAAATGTATGAAACTCCATGTCGGTAACGGGATGTAATTATTGTAGCAACTGCAGAGCTTTCTGAACGGGTAATAAAATTAACCTTTCTAAAGTCGTTTTCTCTCTAAACACATCGAAAATAAGTACAGAAACAGCCCTTCAAATTCATAAGTGTGCCACTGATTAACTACGGATTTTTTTGCGGTTATGAGTTTGCAATTCTGATAACGAATAAAATTCTGTCAAACACAAAAACTCTGCCACACATCCCCACCAGCTCGACTAAAGTTTCGAAAACATGAAGATCTTGCTAAGGAGGAAATGGGGGGTTGTACGACCTGCATTTACTTACCGGAGACTCGCACAGTGGAAAAACTATATCAAATTCTGTATCAGAGTCACTGTGACTGTATCCGAAAATGTTTCTTCCAATTATTTTTTTATTTTTTCCAAAGCTAACACTGAACATGTTCCTATCATGTAACACCAGAACCTGACCTTGTGTGGAAATGAGGAGACGCACTGAAACAACGCCAGTCCTTTTTCCTCATCCAGCAGATTAAAATGATAAAACCTGAACACAGACCGCATCTAAAGAATGCTATAATTACATACCCACTGATGACTTACCTAAAATAATGTATATTTTTGGGAGAAAACCACCCGCATGAGGAAATGTCTGGTAAGCAATAGGCGTCGCAGGGAATTGACGTCAAAGAGACGTTGTCACGTGACCAGCGGATGAGGCTACGATTGGTTAATATTTTTTATACATTCAAAACTATAAAATACGGCATTGCAAAGAAACGGAAACAATATGTAATTTATATTCCTATACAAACATCACAGTAAAATAAAGAATATTTATTAGAATTTTTTTTACATAGAAACAAACATCACCTTTCAGTACTCTACTAAAACATAAAAACATGAGGTACAGATATTATCATCTTACTTAAATGTTGTGTGTCATTAGCAAATTAAAATTATTTCATTAAGATGAAATCAAAACATTTGTCCTTTAAAAAAAAAAAGTAAAGTTACTGTTATAAACTAAGAGAATCCAAAAAATAAAATATAAAAACATATCTTTGCACCTAAATACATTTCTGCATATTGAAATTTGTCTTGTTATCTTGAAATGTTTTTTATGCAACCTGCCAGATGGCAATCTTGCCATCCCGACGTGCAGAGCCACTCAGCACATAACGGTCCTCAGCAGAACAGAGAGTCTGGATACTGTCCGAATGGGCCAAAAGCTCTTTTGTCACCGTCAGACTGTCTAAGTCTAACACCAACACCAGGCTTTTCAGCTGACCGTCACAAAGACCTCCGATTCTGCTCCATCCTCTGCAGCCAACCCAGATCTGGGAAGAAGAAATGAAGCGGAGCATTAAATAAGTCCACACCGATAAGTGCCACAAAGCAATACCCACCTAGAGCCACTCTGGAACAATTTCAGGCTCTGGGTCAATTTAAGTCATGATTACATGGCAGATTAGTTTTCCCATTTAGTTTGACTGAACAAATCAAAAATAAAATAGATTTTCTGATTATTACCATTATATATTAACGCTAAAGGAGTTAGAATTTGGCGAATAAATATTAATTAGATAAGCCAATAAGCCATGTAAACAGGCATGTATTCAGAGCTCACCTGGTTTTTGACTCGAATCATACACGTGACTCCTGACGTGCCTGGCAGAGAAATTCTTTTGGGTGATTGGTTGAGGTTGTCAGTCTGCCAGAGACACAACTCCACCGAGTCAGAGCAGCCTGTCCAAACTTGTCCGCGCTGCAACACACCGACCTTTTAGTTAGATTTGCTGGTTTTCATTACGATTTGGAAAACATTTTAAAATTTCTGGTTTAGAAGTTTGAGCAGCAAATTATTCTGAAGGTCCAGTGTTACTCAATGCCACCTGATAATATGTAATATAAACTTGTGAAAGAGACTGCTGTGTTAAAGTTTTCAAGTCACCTCTGGAACAACAATAAAGCAGCTGAAGCAACTGGGCATGCTCCGTAAGTCATCAGGAAGCACTATCCTCCTCTGTGGAGCGCCACACTTTTTTAGTTCCACAATGCTGTCACCACAACCTGCACATGCAAAAACACTCAGGTTAAAAAGAAAATACTTAAAGTGTCTGCTTGTCGATGAGTCATGATGAGCAGGTAAGATGAAAACCGTAAAGATGGATGAAGAGTTATCGACATCTCATTTAAGTTTATTAGAATTTTATGCAACAGAGCAACACAGAGCAGCACATAACTGCACAGAGAAAAAGATAAAAGTGACCCGTAGATTTCAACGATTCTTGCATTTGAATACGTTTAGTGTGGGACGAATTGATATTCGCTCTCTGCATTAATAGTCTGTAGAGCGACTTTTCATTGCACTTGCATCTGAAAGTCTGTAGGATATACCAGCTTTGCACATTTTGTTGAAATGTGAGCATATTTCTTTGAAAAATAGGTCGACATCAGTTGAACTGAAGAGAGAAGGTACAATGACAAACACGCACCAAATCAGATTGAAATGTCCGACTGAACCAACAGTGTGTTACTCACAGCACCAAAGGATGCCGTCATAGGATCGTATGGAGCAGAGGCGGTCACAGCTGAGGTGGAACTGGCGCTTCACCTTCAGGGTGGCCGAGTCCCATTGCAGGATTGTCCCGTCGCAGCTGCAGGAGTAAGCAAGTTGCCTAGAAAATTGAAAAATAGAAAGATGAAAAAGTGCTAGTTACAAACCCACATTCAACTTGAAGAGGCTGCTATTTGAGGAAAAAAATCATTCTCTGAGAATAATAACATCTTCACCCATTGCTATGATCTGTGGTGTCAACAGAGAGGCCAGTCACTTCATGTCGGTGTTCAGTCAGCTGTTTGTTGCAGGACATGCTGTGGGTGTCGATGATGTAAATAACAGAGTCCTGAGAACCCATCCAGACCTGATCATGGACCAGCCCCATCATGCATGTCTGCAAGGAGAATAAAATTACGTGAAAATTTAGTTTCACCATCCTCAGAAACATGTTACCAGAGTAAAAGAAAAAACAAAAAAAACACAAGAAATGCCTTCTTTGTGTACAATGTTACTATTTATCTATTAAGTACTATTACACTATTAATGTGAGGCATAAGCCGATGAATGCTTAGGACAGTTACTCAAACATACGAAATAAAAAATAATTTAATAACTTCTAAGAACTACATTCAAAGTACAAAAACTGGAAATAACTTCAGTACATTTTTGAAAAACAATGGAAATGTGTGTGAGAGACAGGCTTTCTCTGAAGAAATGCTTGGCAATAACACATATAGCCAATATATAAGAAATGTGGTTTATTTCTCTAAAAAGGTGTCACATTTGCAAAAAAAAAGGGCATTTGTGGGTATAGAGTGGCAAAGTTGAATACATAGATTCCACCCACAGAAAACTTGCCAAATCCTGTCTGTAAATACCAAACAGCCTTTGGTGAAGGTTGTGTGATGGTGCAGACAACTCTGCTAACAAACACTTGGTCATGAAGTGTTCGCCTTGTAGGATGTCAATAAAAGGAGAGGCCAGGTTGTTGTGGGTTGTTACAATAATAATAATAAAAAAAAAACTTAAAAAAAAAAAACTAAACAAACGTCGACTTAACTCTAATTTCCGTACTCAGTTTCTAAGTTTATTAATTTTTCCCCAGAAAAAGCAACTTAGCAAATAAAACTAAAACATGTTGTTCTCAGTACATTAACAAAGCAACAAAGATGATAACATTTTTCTTTTCTTTTACACAAGCTGTGTTTCAAGCAATACTAAAATTCTCACCCACAGGATTATATCCTTAATAAGCTTTCGCATTACTTTGAATTATTTTTAAGACCTTTAATCACATGTGTATGTATGGCATCAGGCTGCTCTCACCACTTGTAACTCTCCCGTCTGAATGCAGTCCTGCAGCATCGACCAGCTGGCTGCATCAAATACGACCACTCTGCCGCCACTCAGTGCCACCCACAGCTTGGGGTTCATCACTATTGGGGATTTTTTGTCCCGCAACTGACCTGAAATTGTAACAAAAAGACATTTAAATTGGAAGTGAAAACCAGTTGCGGATTCTAAAATAGAACAGCACATCAGATTGTTGAAGAAAAATACATGTTAGTAATGCGCCTTTTTATGTCGTCTCGCATTATATTAGTTTACGCCAGTTTTTTAAGTGATTGAGAAAGAATCTAGAAACTGAAAAATTAATCTACATTTAAAGGATTTCTGTTTGTCAAAATAGTTAAACACTCTATATGTACCAATGGCAACACCTAAAACACGTACGGTTGTTGAAAGCCAGTCCTCGAGGGCTGCTATTCTGCATGTTTTAGTTCTCTCCCTGGTTCAACACCCTGGTAGTCGCTACCTCCTCGGCACATCAAAGCTCTGCAGAGGCCGGCTGACGAGCCATTAATTAATTTAGGTGTGTTGAACCAGGGAGGGAAATAAAACATGCAGCATCCTGGCCCTCGAGGACTGACCTTAGAAACCTCTTACTTGAGGATCAGGGTTGGGGAAAAGTGACTTAAGGGAATTTCCATTTTTCTCTTGCAGGACATCTGAGATATAATGTTCCAGTACAGACCAGCTTTGTTCACTCGAAGAACTCAGTGTCAACATGTCAAAAACATGTGTAGAGGAAAATGCACACGCATTGCCCGACACATGAGGAAATAAAGTTGCAAATCTCAGAAAAATAGTTGCACATTTCTTAAAGTCAAACAATCAGATACCTGGCGTGTACAGCAGCACACATACAGTCTGAGGCTCTGCCAAGTCCAGAGATGGGTTGATTTTATGCTTTAGAGTCTCTGAGGTAGTATTAGGAACCATCATATCAACTGCTCAAAGACAAAAAAAAAATGCATACATTAATTTACAATAAACGTACAGTAACATAAAACAGTAATACACAACTGACAAAAACTTGTCAAAAAGGTCATCCAATTGTTTAGAGCAAACATCTACCATGTGACAGTTGTAAAAAAAAAAAAAAAAGTCTTTAAACAAAGTCACTGCATCCGAAAGTAGAGAAACCAGGTAAGAGAACCTGACCTTCATGTAAGACTTTATCAAAGTAAACCAGCTTCGAAGCTGCAGAGATGGATCTGTGAGGGTTCAGGCAGCCAAAGACGGCATCCATCAACAAGACATTAGTCAGAGCTTGAGTCATGCACTGCGGGTCCTGAGAAAAGACAACAAAGACGTGAATAAAATAGAAGGTAGACACATAATTTCCAAACGCGTTCTGAAAACAGGAGGCCACGTTTAGGGTTTTATCGTTTGTTGTGTTGTACCTTATCTTGGTCGCCCATCTTGCGCCCAGCCCACATCTCTTTGATGATGAGGTTCCAGAGTCCGGTCTCCGTCTTTAGGTTTGCTTCAAATAGCTCAGGCCTGCTAAAAGTCTTGATCCGAAGACTGAGGATACGGACAAGAAGAAAGGGGGCGGAGGCCATCTTTACCTCCTAAAAAAAGGGATGGTAGGATTTATAACAGCAGCAAAGTAGAAATTTTCAGTATGACATATCTGAATAAGATATGTTTAACCTGTATGTCTCTGAACTTTGCAATTTCCAGGAAGCCCGGCTGTCCCTCCGTGAGCAGAAACAAGCGCTTTTGCGTCATGGCAATTTTTCCGACGCCGTACGAGGTCTTGACGCGCGAGGACAACTTGGAAACGCATTCGCCATCGTCGAGGCGGCTGACGACCTCAGAGAGGAGGTTGACATCTTGTGCTTCGGCCTCCGTCTCCTTCCAGAAGGTGTAAAACATTCGAAAGACGTTTGGGTCCACCTTCGTATGTTGTTCTGCAACAAAGACGAGGTTTGTTGTCAGGGTAAAACCATCATTAAATTTAACAAAACAATAGTAATAATAATAATAAAATATAAACAACCTGTATTAACATTTTGAAGATTTTAACTCGTTCCACTTTTAATCTCGCAAAAGCTTGTTTTACGTTTGTGCTTACGACACATTCTTGCAACAAAACATGGACTTCGGTGTTCACCGCCGTCAGAGTTTTGGTGCATTTTCTTCCATCTAGCTGTGCATGATTGTCTTTTACATCAGAACTGAAAGAGGAAAATAAATCTTTGTCCCACATACAAAGACTCTTTAAGAACTGGGTCATGGGTGGGAATTTAATGTCATGCCCTGATGACCTCTAACAATAAATGCACTTGATCCTCTCTCACTCTCGGCGTTATCTGACATGCCGATTATCCTCACTTTTCTTTGAAGAAGTGTGCTGTGCCTCATCTTTCATTTAGTAGCAGAGCAGACTGATTTGCAAGCCACAAATATTTTATTCTGGAGTTTTTGTGGCCTCAGAATAAAACATGACATCAACAGCAATGCATCGTCACACTCAGCCGACAAAGTCAGCGACACTGAAACCGTTAAGTTTGATCTCTGTCTTCCTGACAGCTGAAACAACTCGAGTCAGACTGTTCAGTCAGCTAAGCATCAAAGCGCTTAGTAAATTCATTTGCTTTTATGAAAGATTTAAGCAGCTCTTAACACTCCTGAACACATCTCAGCTTGTGGCTCAGAATACAAAATAGGGAATTTGTGAATTTCTTACAATAAATATTATTGTAACTTTGCTTAATGTGCTTGCAAAAGGGTCAGGGAAAGGCTTTGGTTCAATTTTGCAAACATGTTGACATAAAGCACCCAGGGTCAGAACTGTCCCTTTGATTTTGCAACTTGTCTTTGAGGACACTGTAGATTTGATTTTGGCAACAGATGGTGATACACAGGTCTTCTCTGCTGGCCAGGTATTATGTCTTGATCTCTGATTAAAACGTAATTGAGTCATCCAGTTAAATGATCAACCATAGAAAAGAAAGCTACTTGGGACTTAAGCTGTCTGGCAAACAGTCTGATTTGCACAAAATAAACTAGCTGTTTGAATGCTTCTTATGAATATTTACTTGAAGACCTTTTCTATCTAGAAACGTCAAATTCATTTGACTATAGGTTATTATGAGTTGTGCATCGTAGGCTTTTAATACTTGCCATTTTATCCCTTACCATCAGTGAGTGCATCAAATAAGCGACTTATTGTTGCCACGTCCTTCACAATTCCACATTCCTGAATGCAGCGTACAAACTCGTCCTGACCCAAGGGATTCTGAGGAAGTTTAAACTTCTTGATGCGATTATCTGTCCGAACAGCCGGCTTCTCGTTATCCATTTTTATCTAGCAAAGGCAAACAGAACGACTTGATTCATTCACCCGCTGGCAACAAGCTGCAACTGCGACCAAAACACAGCGTGTGTGAGTTTGCTGACAGACCTTGAAAAGAAGACTCTTAAGCTCAGGTCTCGTTTGGGCTTGCTGCAGCTCCTCTTGTTGCAGCGAGTCCACGAGCCACGCGACCAAATGTGTGGGAAAGATTGCCATGTCGGTCTTGTTGAGACTCTGGAAGTCACTCAAGGCGTCCAGTCGCCTTGAACACAGCGTGTTGATGAAACCTCGCAAGTAGTAAAATCTGGAGAGACAAAAATAGTAGGAGTCATGTTGGTGGATTAAAGTTTTACGTTTTAATCCGAGATCAAGACATAATACCTGGCCAGCAGAGAAGAGTTCTCGGTTTGGACAGAGAAAATAGCATTTCCCAGCAGCTGGATGAGCTCACTATAATAAGCTTGGACAGTGTGGAAAGACAGAAACACTGGGAACTCTGGGAGTTTAAAAACTTTCACAGGGTCGGGTGGTGTTTTCAGCGCTGGAGGAAGAACGGAAGAGAATGTGGAACGAGACGAGAAAATAAATACAATAGAAAAAAAAAAGAAAGAAAAGACTCAGTGAGCATCAGTTTCATAAATGTACTTAATATATGTCTTAACTATGTAGGCCTATGCAGTGACTGTTTTTTTTTTTTAAACTAATGCAAAACACTCAAACATTTTTGGCCTGAATGTTATCTTTAACTATGAAATATCTGAAGTTTTATGATTGAAGACGCCCTGCACAAGACTTAAATCAATGCTTTCATTTAAGGAAACTAAGAAAGAGCCACGAGTTAAAAGCTTATTTATGGGACTGATTAACAGATACTTTAAATCAAAGTTGCAATTTTAACACATAAACGTTACATCAGAAAGTCAAATGAAACGCTCGTATACTGTAATGTGCCACCGAATGAAAAATAATGCTTTGTCCCGCCTCACAGCCGATTAGTTTTATTTCTCCCACCTGAATCAGACATGACGGCCCTGGTGAGCAGCAGGTTTTTCTCAATGCTGAGAACCTGATACCCCCCTAAGTTAGGGAGACTCATCCCCAGTCTTTTACTCAGCTTGTTCCCGAAACCAGAGCTCTTTCTCCGGGTTAGGATTTCTTGCATGGTCGGTCTGCGCGGCACCTCAACGACAGGCATTCTGCAGCGCACACAGGAAAAGAAAACCAGGTCAGTAGACTGACCGTGGTTTTACAAAGCAATACCATAACATGCTGGACAACTTCCTTGTTAAATCTTCATATTTTCAGGTTTCTGAATTGATTCAGATCATCTACACAGACGGATCAAACGTATGAGTTTGTATTTTTTGCTTCTACTTCTATAGTTGTTCACAGCACTGTAAAATACAGTGTAATGAAAAAGTTTTCATTTCCTTCAAAATGTCACATTATTTCATTGAGATATTTTATTTTTTTTGGTAGACCAACACAAGACGGTGCATAGTTGTGAAGTGAAATCGCCGTTGCATTTCTATGTATTTATTTAATAACTAAAACTCGTAAGTATCCAATTTATATTCCACAATTCCCCCCCCTTCAAAAAATAAAAAATACATATTTTTGAGGTTGCAATGCTATAACATGTGAAACAGTTTCAGAAGGATGAATAGTTTTGCAAAAGTGCAGAAATTTTACAAGGATTTTTAGGCCTGCTCAGTTGATACAATGACGCACTTCTGCATCTCAGCCCGAGTGCTGAGCTCCATTCGTGCAAAGTGATCCATTTTTTTGTTGAGTCGATCCCTCAAGAAGGAGTGGAAGATGTGTGTGTCCAATACCTGCAACACAGGCGTATCAATATTTTAGATGTTTTAAATAATACTAGCTAACCTTTAACCAAACCTTTGCAACTATAAATAAACAAAAGCCAGAAAATTGAGGCAATACCACTTTGTAAAAAAGCAGCTCGTCTGGCTCCCTCGTTTTCAGGAACTCTTCGCTGTGAAACACTCGATGTTCATAGTTCAGATGGCTGCAAACATCCCTGATTAAAACACACAAGAGTATTCTAGCATAGCGAAACAGAATATGTTTAAGAAAACGATCAACCTGCAGCCAAGCGTTCGTAACACCTGAATATGTTGACCAGCAGTTCCAGAGAAATCTTCTGGATCTCGTGGTTGAGTTTGCGTTGCCAGGCTCTTCTTTGTTGACGCTGCTCGTTGACGTCCATGCAGCTTGCACTGTGGTACTGGTCCAAGTCAAAATGTATCCGCAACGAGCGACTCCTGAAAAAGGCAAAAACATCTCTCCATTCAGTACGTGTGAGGTGGTGTTTTGGTGTAGCTCAGCTTTGATTACTGATCCTAAAGCACACTTTACACCTCTGCATGAAGCAGTTTGCAGCAGCTGGAGGAATTTCAGGGATATCGATGGCATCAGACAAAGAAGTGGAAACGGTCCCATCGTCAATATTCACCAAGATCAAATCATCAGTTTCCTAAACAAACAAACAAGCAAAAAAAATAATAAGAAAATCGTAATGAAAAGAGAGTAAATATTTATTTTGTTCTTAATGTCTTGCATAGAGTTGGAGACTTTAGCGTTAACTTTATATGCAGAAATGTTATTTTGGCAGGTAATGAACTTACAGCAGCAACTTCAGCGTAATGGCTCACATGGCATCCCATAAGAAAGGCAGTGGGAGCCATCACGAAGTCCAGCATTCCTCTGGCCAGCACAGGAACATAAGGATGCTGCCATGTGAGAGGCTGGGGAAGATGAAAGCAACGATATATTAAAACACACGTCTAACAAGGCGCAGTACAGAATTCGTTTTTCCCTTAGAGTTTTATGTTTAATCACCAACATTTTTAAATAGAATACATTCTCAAAATTCACCAGCAAGATACAACAAATCAGATCACTGGATTATTAGTTTGATGTTTTTTATTTTATTTTATTTTATTCTTCTTTGAAAGTTTTAACAATCTGAAATCACTCACCGCCAGAGACTGTTCAACAGAACAAGTTTTATTTGATTAAATTTTACGTGAATGTCTTAATTGTAAGGATTCCAACTGCTTTCTGGCCATCTCATCGATTATCGTTTACCATAATGATCATCAGCATGGATTTTGAATTAGATGAGGTAGTCCAACACAAACCAGAATAAAAAACAAACATTGTTTTGCAGTCGACAGATCAACAGATGTATGTGTTAACGGACCTGCAAAAAAATTAACAGGCTTTCTGCTACTAGCGTCAGTCTTGCCAAGTCAGCAGAAAACAATACCACCCGTTGCTCCTGCAGAAGACAAGAAAGCACCTACAGAAAGAGAAACGCAGAGACGTAACCATTAATCTGAACCGCCTCTTGTTGCGTTTAAATGCTAAATCAGTGCGAAATACCAGCAGTAGTTGCTGCGGTTGGAAGCAAAGGAAGGGCAGGTGGAGGTCCAAGTCGATAGCTTGAAGGCTTTTGTCCTCTCTGGACGGCAACACGATAGTCAAAGGACGTAATGTAAACATCTGGCGAAAAAAAAATAAAAATGGAGCACAAACCCTGTAGTTTTACTGCTTCAAACCAACATTTCTATTTGGAATACTCAAGAGTAATGAACGTGGTAAAACGTGTTTAGCAAAATCATCATTACGACGACGTCCAGTTAGAACTGGTCCACATACCAAATGAAGCTGCCCGGGAGGTGGAATTGGCACAAGGCTCAGCTTGATTGCAAATTCATTCAGTTTCTCCTCCATCTCTGACAACCGACATGAACTCAGCTGAAACAGAAGACTGGCAAATAATGATAAGAAATATGAGGCAATGACAGACACAGGGTATAAAACAACGGGATTGTATCGAAACACGTACGGCTTTGTCATAAAACAATATGAATTGTAAGGCTGATTTGCGAGCCATAAATACGGTAAATATGTTGTACCTACACAGACACAAAATCATTTCAGCAATGTCATACGCATCAGGTTTCTTCGGTTTCTCACCATGACAGGCAGTCTTTGAGGGCAGTAAAATAAGGATACTTGGATATGACACAAACGCCGACAGCGGAGAAACATTTAGAGAGCTTTAAAGATCCGGCTCCACGCTGATAACCGGTCGTCCCTTCCTTTGATGGGAAGTAGAAGAAATTAATCATTCATTAGTTTTCATTTCAGATCCCAATTTGAATTATATATTATTATTATCTTAAATTGTGTTGATGGTTTCAAAGAAAACATTTCTTAATAATAGTAAAAAACTTAACTAGGCAAACTGTCATTAGACATTACTATTATTTGAGGATGTTGATAGTTACAGATATCTATTTAGCATAACATTTCCTGTTTCCTGTTTAGAGATGGCAGAAATTGCGTTGCTGTATTATTTATGAAGTAGTGCATGCTGCTCAGCGTACCAGTATTGATCGATAATACTGCATCACTACTCCATGAGTCTTGTTGCCGAAGACGTCGGTAAAAACCAGGAAGTGGAACTGCTCTTCTTTCTTCTCCCCAGTGACCAGCAGACCACCTGGCGATAAAAACAAAAACATACCGCATCTTAATGTTGCAGTCTGCATATATGGATCCCCTCACAGAAAGCACTGACTTTAATAGATGAAGACTTCTACAAGACATTATAGAAGATAAAAAAAACTGAATTTGGGATTCAAAACTCTTCCCCTGTGACTCCAGGAGTTGCTTTTTGTCCTTTCATACATTTCCAAGGACCTTTCTAGGTTCTTGGGCGTAATTGCTGGTGTTTTAGTTATACATCACAGGAAAGGATAAGCTTTGTTTAGTCTCCTTTAAAATACAAACTAAAACAAAAAACACTCTTGGAAAAGACCACTTTGAGAGGGAACTACAATCAATTTCGGTTCCTCTGTGGGACAGACATCACGATCACCAGTTCCTCCAGCAGAACTATGAAAAGCAAAGCTCGTCTTCAACATTAGAAACAATGAAGACATTTAAAAGTTCAGATCCAGTATTTTATGGCAGGCCATTTGAATAATAAAGGAATGGATTAAGTAAACATGCTAATGCTTAATACATTTTTACATTTACAAGAACATGTAAGAAATGGTCTAAATACAATTCCTTTTTTTTTTCTTTATAATAAATCTATTTCTATGTTAGAAGTGCATTCAAATAGAGTTAAATTAAGCAACTTTAATTTTGTACCATAGTTAAACATAGGTCAGGTCATTACCACACATTGCATTTTAAAAAAATACATGCAAGTATTTACTCCAATATTGCTACTCCAAGTGCTTTATTCATATTACAATAGTTAGTACTTTTCATGAGGAAGGATTGCCTCAGAGTCAGGTTCGTCGTTTCTGCGTTTGTGTATAAGTAGAGAAAATAAAAATGTTTCACCAGGAAAACAGAGCTCAGGTACCGCCGTGAGGTTGATATTTTTTGGTACGCCGACATCTTCGCTTCCTTCTTTTCTCCCTGATGCACTTTGATCTGGAAAGATGTAAATTTGTAAAATAATAAAACTTGAAATAATCCTCAGAATAGCAGTACCAGTAAAATAAAGTACTAATATCAGGAACCTGAAGAACGTAGCAGACGTGATTCTTTAGAAACGATCAGTGCTAGGTCGTATGCATCAAATCTCGACTGGTTGTTTTTTGGTTTTTGTTTTTTTTTACCTGAGGAAGGATGCTCCTTCTTCTTTCTGAGGATTGAGTGGTGTCGTTTTCCATGCAACTTTGATGTCTCATTCTCAGCTGACCTGCTGTGGAAGGGAGGAGCCAGAACATGAAGAATCTCCGGCTCCAACAGGAGAGACTCTGAGCTTATACTGCTGCCACCAGCCTGAATAAGACAGGAAAAACATACTGCATTAACTTTTATGCATTCCTTGAGAATATAAAATATACTTTTTACATAATCTATCCAATTATTAGACCATTGATTCCATGATTGTATGTCAAGGTGATTGATTCTATGGTAGTTGTTTAGAAAGTCTTCCTGTTTCCATTATGCCGTTTCAGCCATTCAATTTTTGCTTTATTCAGTAAAAATTGGTTACTAGTCATTAACATACTCGAGTAGTTTTCCAATTGTGTCAATGTTACGAACATGCAACAACGGCTAACCTCTATTTCAACAAAATAAGAAAGATGTCACCCCATGTTTGCTAGCGACACTGCAAAATGCAGCCGAACAAACCAAATTTAGACGCAGAAACCTGGTAGATTTCCTGAAGTTTTTCACTGGACGCTCCGACCACCACACAGGCTTCCAGCAAAGTAGGCAGCAAACAGTCAGTCATCACTGGGGAAGCAAAAGATCATAACGCAGGAGACAAATGGATCAAATGTGAAACGGGTGATATGAAAAGAAAATTAAATCATATAAACGAAAAGAGCGTAAAAATATAATTTTCTACTGGTTGCTATAAAAAAAACCCAAAAAAACAGAGCGTGACAAAATATTTTATCATTACTCATCACACATCATCCTGAGTTTAACCAACATTTTCTTGCTAATCATAGGGACAACTGTGGCTGTGGTAAAAACCCTCAGGTCACATGATTTTACATCCCCATCAGTGAATTAATCCAGAACGCAGAGTAGAATTGACCTCTTGGAGCTTACTATATTTAAAACTTTCCAGAACCAGAATAGGACCTTTAATTCATTTTACAGCAACAGAGTAAATGGTGTGAAAATTGTATTTGTTCTACATGCAACTGCTGCAAAATATACAACTTATTAAACATTGTAACTGCAGTATCCTCGTTTCTGTAGCCTACTTGAATGCTTGATTGTTTTCAGTAACTGTGACTGAAACTTATTCGTAGCAACCCAAAAATATAAAGCTGGACATCATTAAAAGGCACAATATAAAGAGCTACAAAAGGTTTACTAAATTATCCTTCAAAAACAGCAACTTTTTCATCTTCTAAAATTATTCTGAAGTGTCACTCCTGGTCCAATTTCAATAATTTCAATCTCTAAAACCACCAAGACACTGATGGGTAGATAGTGTGAAACTAAGGGCTTGAAAAACATACCATGCTGATGTATAATAATGCATGATGAGACCAATGACAAAGTACTCCTCTCCAATATTTCTCTTTGGAGAGAGGAGTACCTTCCAGAGGGACAAGTATCTCTGCAGTGATCCACCTGTGAGATCTGCATGGTAGAGTGACCTGACAAAAGCCACTCCTTAATAAAAATCACAAATCAGCCCATGTGGAGGTTGAAAGACTTTCACATCACGAGAAACATAATTCTCCGGTCTGATGAGACAACGATGAAGAAACTCTCTGGTGTGGATATCAGGTGTCGCATATCAGTACCATCCGTACAGTGAAGCATGGTGGTGTCAGCATCATGCTGTGTTAATGTTTTGCAGCAACAGTAACAGGCTACCGTATTCAGTATTTCTCCAACCCTGTTCAGTAAAACATGCCACACTGCTTGTTTTAGATGTTTCACTGCTTCAACAAACCTGATTTCAGTTCTTGGCTTATTTACAGGCTTTTTTTTTTTTTTTTAATTGCAAATAACTGAATCAGGTGCGTTCATGAAGAAAAACATCTAAAACATGCAGGGTGGTATGAATTGAAGACCAGTGTTGGGAAGACTTTTAATTCGTCTGTAACAGAGGTGAATACCATTAAATAATATAATGGCCTGTGAAAGCCATAGTTGAGAAACACTTGTCCTATAGGAGACCGTCAATAAAAAGAGAAAAATCAGTGTACAAAGGTAAGCATTGATAAGTCTTAAGTTTTTTTTTGTTTTTTTTTACTTGGTTTGTTAGTTTAAATGATGTCGCTGCACATGACTCAGTCACGCTGCACAGGTGATCAGGTGCCTGCTTACCTGCAAGGCAATTTCGAAATGCGTTTCCTCACGAACCTTACCTCGCTAATGTCGTGTCAGTGTTACGTACCGTCTTCCACGCTTTTTTTTTTTTTTTCCCCTTTTCCTGCTTCTCAATTCTTCCTCCTCATATTCTTCACGGCACCTCCAGAACAACTCCGAGCCGCGGTGAAGTCCTGCATGAGAAGCTCAGTTCCTTACAGCCTGCTTCCTGTTCCCCCGAGAAAGCGCAAACATGCGTGTCAATCAGTCAAGTGAGATGAGTGACGCTTTATGGCGCGGTATATTTAAAGCCCACACCGCCTTTCGCCACACTGAAGCTACACATAAAGTCCTATAGTCTGTAAATTAGTACAAAAGGAACACTTATAAGACATTTATATATTTAAAATAATATGTATGACGTCAGTGCTGCAAAATATAGTATATATGAAACGTCTCACGTTATAAACCATATTACAGTCTCACACAAGAACCCCGTGTTGATGAAGATTTAACGAAAAAAGCTGGCTGTACTGACTAAATGTGGCCTGTAGATGGCGACAGTTTATCAATTACATTTGAATTGGTCAGTTTCTGTTAAATGAATAAAATGTGAACACACTGCAAATCAAACATAAAGCATTTCATTTTCAGTATATACACTACATATCTTTCTGACATACAAACAAGCCATGAAGGAATGTTTATTTTATGCATTTTCTTGATATTAAACCAGTTTTTGGTCTAAAAGTTTAGTCCAGGAAGTTAGAAACTTTGATGGACAACATTTGGACTATAATAACCAATGCATTTGTCAAGATTTTGGTTCAAAAGATTGATGTTTTAGATGTTCTCTAAACAACACATTATCAAAAATGTGCAGGTAAAAAACAGGGTCGTGAAAAGTGTGGTCAGAATTAGACTAGTTCCTCATTTATGGCTACAAAAAATTACTAAGTTTCTCTGCGACTGGCTAAGGGACGTTTAGCCACTTGTTTGAGTTTGCATGCATAATTTTGACCTGACAAGACGAAAGAAAATCCACTACAAATCAAAGGTTTTGCATCCAATTCTTGAATTTAAAACTAAGTTCAATCATTTGCACTATAAAAATTTGAAATAAAAACAAAAACAAAAATATATGACATTCATGCACAGAACATAAGTCTGAAAACCTTAAACCACACGCCACCATGTAGCTAATATAATTGCTTCCAATTGATAAAAATTGGTACAGCTTTCACTTATGGAGTCAGACATGTTGACTGTGCCATAAGAGACATTTCTTGGAAATTGTAAAATATTTTTGTCCCATATTTTTCCCTGTCTCCGATTCTTATGTAACAGAAGCTGAAGAATTAACTGGACCACTGCTGGATTCATTTGTGATGACACATGTTGCCCATTTATCTCCAATTAACAGGACAATTTACAAAAATTCTGTACATCAGCACACAGAACCAAAAATCAGTCTCAGAGAACACACAATGTGTTAATTTGTTAAAGAAAAAAAAAAAGAAAAAAAAATACAAACCATCTCAAAAATAATTGCAATATACAATGCAAGTAGTTTCGCACTAATATGGGAGTTCTAAGATAATATGAAAACAATCTTTGGAAAAATCGATAATTGAACTAAACTAAAGGCAAAAACATTGTTCCGTTTGCTCAGATTAAAGAAAATTTATATCCAAGTTTGTATTCGTTATTGGTAAGCTACTAATTTTTTATTTTTGACAAAGGTATGATATAACCCAAGTAGAAAAAAAGTGTTTTTAAATTGTTCATTACTATTAGTTTTAAGCCTGTTGTGGGGGGAAAAAAGCATTTGAAAACATACGTCACTTGTTTGAAATTACAAAAAATGTCCTCCAAGTTTTATCATTGCATTTCTGATATTTCCTTTAAAATGCTGACACTGCCTGAAAACAAGACAAAGATGATGTGGTTGGGGAGCACAGTAAATCCCTTCAACAGAAGATGACAGAAAAACAGAAAACCCATAAGACAGAAAATCAGGTCTGATGTTTCTCCTGAGCTGAGCAATCACAATACTTTAAATTTTGCAAATGAGCCATGCAAAGTCATCCTCACTTTCATTCAACACGGATGATTGGGAATAATGCACCACGTGGTGTTACGGTATAAATGACAAAAACACTATGTCAGGCTTTAAAAATCTGCTTTCTGAATTCACAACACATTTAATGACGTTCTGCTGTAGCTCCACAACTATTAAATGCACTTTGGGAGCTTAGCCTGCCCCAAATACCAAACATGCTTTCTGTATTATCGTGCATTTCTTTTTTTAACTTTCTTTCTCATTATTCTGGAGCAATGTATTCCCCGGTGTAGCTCTCTAACAGAAGACAGATTTACAGTGACCAGTTGATCTCATGAGCATGCACAACAGGGTAAAGGTCAGTTTGCTTTCAAGGAAATGCACAAAGATACGACTACAATAAATCCTACTCGTCCCCAATTCTCCTCTTCCATCCTGCTCATCTTCAAGGATACGGTTTACAGATTTGAAATAAACATTAAAAATTTGCTTCTCTATCCAAACTGTTCAAAATAGCCCAGCAGTCACAATTTTTTATTTTTTTTAACAAAACACCCTGAGAGATAAACTTCTAATCATCAGAAATTAGATTTTAAAAAAATGAAAATAACTCTCTGGAGGCTCAAATATATTGCTAAAATGAACCACTATGGACACATTTATTAACTATAGACTTATTAAAAAAAATCCTATGTTTGATTGTATAACACCTATTCAACTAGAACAAACTCAAGAGGTTTATACCTTTTGACATTTTTTGGCTTTTGTAAAATGGCAGTGAAATGTCCGTGAAGTCCACCAAAAAGTGGAACAAATATATACATCTGTATTTAATCTGAAAATATGCAGGTTTGCACCTAGTTTCCCTTCTACAGCATTATGATTGCCCATTTGGCAGTTTAGAAGCAGCAGCAGAGTAAAATGTGACATATTGGTGATAGTTGGCACCATCCGCGTGGCAGCACTGTTAAAAAAAAAAAAAATTCAAAGTGCTTTGTGCTTCCAGTAGCCTGAACTAAATAAATTTCAACAGTTGGACCAGAAGCTCGAGCTTGGTCTTTGCTGTTGTGACTTACCGGCTAAACATTATTTTTCTTAGTGTTGAGGTAGCAACTCCACAAACAGAGCAGCACAAGCAGGCATTGTTTTTATATGATTTCCTCCACTTCATATTTAGATTACAATAGTAATCCAAATCTACCCATCCTACATTTTTACTAGATGGAATATCATCTGTCAGTTATGTTTTCCCTTTTTGTGTTTCTTTGCTGCTCCACATGGCACAGCCCATCACATATGCACACCAGCAAAGTTTGGTACA
This sequence comes from Poecilia formosa, assembly GCF_000485575.1. Classification (NCBI taxonomy): domain Eukaryota; kingdom Metazoa; phylum Chordata; class Actinopteri; order Cyprinodontiformes; family Poeciliidae; genus Poecilia; species Poecilia formosa. Next base: position 2,285,261 of record NW_006800016.1, on the reverse strand, counting down.
ATTTACACATGATGCAGTTTTTGGTTGTTCAGTCAATCCATCATGGCAGTTCTTGTCTACCCTTAGGCAACAGTGTCTTCTCTTGTCTGATCTGTGAGGTTAAGCAGAGATAGTCTCTAGTCATTGGTCCTTTTAATATTCTGATCCTCCTCTCCAGGTATAGCATCAGAGTCCTAATAATCCACAGAGCTACCGGGCTCTGGGTCAGGATAAATTACTAGGAAACAAGCAGTGAGGAATCCAAGGAAGGAGCCCCCGGAGGCAACAACTGGAATGACACGTACACTATCAACAGCCTCAACTACAGATCCAAGAGCTGATGCAACCAAAATTTGACTGATGTAAACCTGGAAAAAAAATAAAAATACAACATCACAGGTTAAGAATTATGAGGGGCAAAATCTTTATTTTAAATTCTGATCATTTTTAAGTGAAAGCAAAAATTGTACTTGCCTGGCAGGTTAGTATAGCGCAGTCTATACCAAAGCCTCTTCGAGTATTGGCTGGACTATGGTTAATGTACTGAAAAAGAACAAAAGAAAAGGGTCAACATTTATCTAAAGTCCATACATTGGCTCCCTGCATGTCAGAGAATATACTTTAAAGTACTTTTATAGCTTACTGAATGGTTTAGTACCAAGATACATTAAAGATCTGTTTTCATTGTACCAATCTACAAGACCATTTGGGTCTTATGATTCAAGTCTACTCTATAACCCCAGAATCAAAACCAAACTTGAAAGCAGCATTCAGCATTTATGTTCCACTATATTGAAACAATCTTCCACAAAACTGCTGAAACACTGAGTTCCTTTAAATCAAGTGATAAAATCAAATTGTTTAGAGTTGCTTTCCATTAAAAACAGGGAGTCTGTCTTTAACCTCTCACAGCAGCATAATGCCTTGCTTGTTGTTTTATTTTCTTTTGTAAAATTTGAATTGCTATATTGCTGATGTGTGCCATAGAAAAAAATTGTCTTGCTAATTTTTAAAGAAAAATTTTGTTTTATTTTAAAACAAAAGTAAATCCTAGAAAAGCTTAGCGCTAAAGAAATTTAGACATTTATGTATAATAAAAACACTTAGTTTTTAGATTGAATAATGCTTTTTAAAATGTAGAATCAAAACAATGTGTGGTGAACTTATTTCTGATCTTACTTCTTTGATTTCATGGTACTGTCCAAGTAAAGCGTAGGGACAGTATGAGATACTCATGGAGATGATTCCCATGGTACTGATCATCACCATGGAAACGTAAACATTAGGGAATATTGCCATAATTGCAGTTCCTAGAGAAAGAAAAAAACACAATGTAACAAAAATGTCAGTTTCTAATAATAATAATGCATTACAACAAAATTTAGGAAGACAAACAGGTTTAACACAAAATAAGTGAGAATGTCAACATGATTATTTTATGTGTCCCATTCTCTTTGAGAAACTATTAGATCATTCAATCATCAAAAATCATGTCAACCCCGACCCAATCAATGTCTGGTTCCAACTCAACAGTGGAATCTGATAATGGTTATGTTAAGTAACTGTTACCAATAAGTGCAACAATTTATCTGTAATTGTTGCAGCAATCTTGACATAATGTTGTATTTAATAAAAGTGGTTGCTCTATAGTCCCACTCAGAACTTTAGCAAAAACTGAAGGATTTTGAATGAACACAAATACAAGTCTGAAGCATCACATGAAACTACGCTGCAGACTTACCTATTGAGAAACCCAAAGTTCCCACAACATAGATGACCCTAATGCTCAGATCAAAATTATCCAAAGACTTCTGAAGAATGGCTGGAACAGGGGAGAAGTTTTTGGTCATTAGTCATCACATTAACGGAACAAAAAAGGGAAGCTTAACTGTATTATCTGCAACTTCCTTTTGTGTAATTTGGTAGCTTGCTCAGTGCCAAGTACTTTCAAGATGAAAAAACAGGGTTGGTGTTTTACCAGAGCAAACAGCAGCAGTTGCAGCATAGACCACCAACCCCCAGCACCCCATCTGTACTCCTCTGTGATAATCTTGTAGCTCTGTGGAATTGCCTGGTGCCTGATGAAAGCAGAACACAGGCTTTAAGGCAAGACAAAGAGACTGGACAGCTTGAATGGAACATAAATGAATAGTAGTCCACTACATGATGCGCAATTTCAATTTTCTATTTAAAAGAACAAAAAGATGTATGCATTTACCTTAGGGTTTCCACGAAAAATGACCTGACCCATGAAGTCAGTGTAAAACACGGCTTCAGCTATAATGGAGAACCATGTAAGGAGGTGACATACACACAGTCTCCAGAGCTGCTTTGGCATCTGCAGAACAGGGAAATAAAAAGAGTGACAATTAGCCTAAAGCTTAAATCAGTTTTTACATTTTGTGAGCTCAAATTTTCTGTGTTCTTGTGATTTTCATGACAGTTTTTAAAGATTTAAAAACAAAACTTTTGTGTAAATAAATTAAAAGCATTACTGATGGTCGGGCTTTAAATTCTGAACCTGTATAAATCAGAGATAATGGAACGGAAAGTCAAATAGATGGCGGAAAGCTAGTGATTAAACACATCAAAGAATTTACAAATGCAAGAATAGATGAATGAATGAGCGATCAGAGGGAGGACATGGGGAAGAAAAGATATAACTTGTAGAGTTTCAGAAAGGGAATAAAGTATGGAATTACTAAAAACCTAGTGCGCTCTCATTTCCTTTCCAGACTTTGAGCATACTAATCTCATTCCATACTTTTCCAGACCCCTTTTAAACACTGACTTCTTCACAAGACAGGTTCCATTAATGTACAACCACAAGTTTCCCTCAAATTTTGTATAGGTAACCCTGTACTAAAGTACAACAGTACAAAGTTTAGTTCACCTTGAACATGGATAGCCAAAGAAGCTTCACAGTTGTACCCCTATCCATTTCCCCAACACTGCTGGAGCCTTCAGATGAAAGGCTACTTGCAGACAGCTGCCTCTTTCTTCTGTGCACAGGTCCCCGGATGCCTCGCAGATCAGTCAGACTACGGGAGGTGGTGATTGGCCGAGGACCCGTGAGTCTTGTGCGTCTCAGTCTGTAGCGTTGTAATGCCACTCGACCATAGTATGAAAATGTAAAGGAGGGCTGAAGATGAAGAAAGAGCCGGTGTCAATCATGATTAACCCAAAGGGAAATTAGATATTGTAATAACTGTCATTACATAAGAATAAATTAAATTCCTTAAATAAAATGGAAAAAATAAATAAAATAAGTCTACCTGTCTGTAGAAGGTTGCTGGATGTTGGCGTGATGAGACAGAAGCGTTGCCAGTGCGGGTCCCTGGTTTGGTGGAGGTGTGGCCTTTACCTGTATTCAAGGCTTGAGAGGAAGGCAAACCAGCACTGGTGCCATTACCAGTTAGCTCATGCTAAAAGAAGAGAGAGACGCAGAGGTACCAATTAAAAATCCAAACAAATGTCACAGGTTTCTACACTTTGCAAGCACTGAAGTTTTCTGACTAGGCAGGGTCGTACATACTAAAGTTAAGTGAATACAGACAATTTACAAGACTAGCTACGTTCTCAAACTGATTTTATGTCAAAAGAAATTTGTATTCAAAGTGGATCATCTCACCCATCGTACGTGTGAATTCTCTGAGGCAGAACTGGCCTGAGGAACAGAAAGCTGGCCATTTTTTGGGTCCTTCATTTGAGGCACATCTGTATTTGTAGGTTCTACAAACACTCCCCCATTAGTGTGAGAGGTGGGGTCAATAGTAGATGATGACTCCATACCGGTGTCTGATGGCTTAAAGGCATTGTCCAGATCTTCTGGTAATAAAGGCACTTCAGGTAAGAACATCTGCCTGTCTAGGTGAAGGTCAGAGTCTAACTCGATTGTAGCATCTGGCATGGCAAGGACTGAATCACTTTTACTCCGAACTCTGTCCACAGCTAGGAAATCCATTTCTGCTTCCTCGGGATGCGTTTCTTTCTCCTCTTGGCAAGAGGCTGGTGCAAAAGCATCTTCCTCTGCAATTGCAACGAGACAAGGTCGTGTGCAGCCAGGCAGTTTTACTGACAACTGACTGGTGGACTCATCATCTTCATCTTTCAGTTGGTTAGCTGAAGCAAAAGTCCTCTCAGGGATACTGAGCATATGCAGTGTTACAGAAATAATAAAGATAACCCCAGCAAACAGGAAGAGGACCTGCTCCTGTGACTTAAATGCTCTACCCAGAGCAGTACCGGTCCAGTCAAGGCCTCCCAACATGTAGCCAACTGCTCCGCCAAGTCCTGGAAAAACCAGAAAAAGCACAGTAGAGATTCCTGAAATAAAAACGTGACTTAAATTCACACTCAGTCAGTTTGGGTTGCAAAAAGCAAGAGCAGTTTGGGTTGCTCTTTCTTAAAACCGTTTATAAAAAGGCAAGTTTAGGCAGTTTGACAGTTTCACAAACTATGTGCTATTTTTCCCTTCAATTTCCAGAAACATGAAATGTTTTGTTTAAAAAAAGAAAAAAAAAGTACTATAAATAGTAGTAGTACTTGAAGTTAATCTGACTATAAAACAGACAAATTCTCTATAGCAAGTGTTTATGCATTTTTTATGTAATTTTAAAAGTTCACCAATAATACAAAAATAAATAAATAAATGTAAACATGTGAGGAATGTCTTACCAGCAGACAGGCCATGTATATTCAGAGCCATGTCTTGCTCATCAGCATCAGCAACATCAAGAAGGTAAGCCCTGATTGGTCCCTCGGAGGCATCAGCGCAGAAGTCTAGCACCACAACACCAACAACAGTAAGAACGATACCAATTGGCTGCCGCTTGGAGTTTGGGCTGTCACCGATAGAAAGGCCTGAAACAAAAAAACAAAATGTATACAAAGTGGATTAACCTGTAAGAACTGTAATCCTAGCAGATGTGTGACATCATCTGAGACTCTGTCTTACCAATCAATGATCCGTTTAAAAATAGTGCAACACCAATTAGCACTCCTGTGCAAAGAGCCAGAATGAATGGTCTCCTACGGCCCCATCGCAAAGTGCAGCGGTCACTGGCTGAGCCAATCAGCGGGGTGAACAGAAGACCCAGTATGGGACTGAGAAACCAGGTTAAACTGTAATACTGCTCAGGAAGACCTAGAAAACACAAAGTGAATAAAACAGTTCAGATTATGCCCAAAATAAGATTTTACAGTAGAAACATAAGGCTTACATTTTATCCTTTGGAAAGATCTAATGTGAACCAGGAGACATATGCTCAACATCTTTAGACACTTCAAAGTGTTAAAGAGTTACATTTAGATTCTGTATTTTGCTTCAGTCTGTAATATCACAATATTACTGGAATGAAGTGTTTCATTTTTACAACTATGCCCATTTCCTGAAATTACTGCCTTTGGAAGGAAGTTATGAAAAATACATTTGGTACAGATGGTCTATTATTTGAATTTGGAAAACAAGCAATATAACAATATATAAAAAATATTTACAACACTGAAAGAAAACTAGGGGTGCACCGCTTTATCGGTGTCGATTTCCTTAATTTTAGGAGATCGGTGATTGGCCGATTTAGATATGAAGCCGATCTTATCCACCGAGCTTATCTTGCTTGGCAAATGTGTAAGAATCAAACACTGTCCTCTTTTGGTCTCCGGTGAGAAAGGTTTGACTGACAGACCTTTCAGTCAAACCTAACGGGACATAATGTGCAGACCAAGTTATGTCTGCACGTTTATTTTATCTTATAAAGAAAAAAAATATAAAATAGAATGAAACAAACTAAAGAAATAAAAGTTAAAATAAATTATTATTCCCAAGTGACATGCAAATTTTATATTTTCTGTTCGAAAAAGAGCTGGTAGAAGATACAATATCTTATAATCACTTGCCCCTTTCATTTTTATCAATTTATAATCAATTAACTGTCAAAACACCAAAACGAGACAACTTGTTTCCACTTCGCATGATATTTAAAGATGTACAATTATTTAAAACACTATTTATATCATGAATAGCATTTAGACTTTATAACAGTCCTCTTATAGAACATATTTTGCAATAAGGTCCTTCTTAAACAGTTTAAGTTGGTTTGTAGTTGTACTTTTTTATAACTCATCATTCAATCCATTCCAGATTGAATGAAGAGTTGTGAAAACTTTACAGCCCTGCTTATTGAAAAGATGATTATTTCTGAAAACTAACAAACGACAGCAAAGGGGAACATTCAGGTTGCTTAATACAAAAAGAAAAAAGAAATGTTCAAAATATGGTTATTCTAACACACTGATTTTTAAAATTAACAATAGTGACCCCACTGTTGCCAACCCAACAACTCTCTTGCTATATTGAGCAACATTTCAGACAAAACAAATTGGTATCGGCAGGCTAAGCTTTTTAAAAGATCAGTAATCGGCAATCGGCCGGAACACTGCAATCGATGCACCCCTGAAGACCTTTCTTTGTACAATGTGTATACTATACTTATTCACAAAAGAAAGAAACATTTTTGGCAGCTTTAGATGTACCATTTTAAATAAAAAAAAGTCTATTTGTAAATATATACAAATAAGCAGATCTTATTTTAAGCAGATCTCTGTCAGAGTGACCTATAAGTCTATCAGTCAACCAATCTGAACATTGAACTATACAAATGTAAAAGGTTAATCTGACAATACCAACAGAGGAAAAAAAGTACCCCAACCAAATGCCTTAAAAAAAGCACAAAAACACAGTAAATAAAGTTTAATACACCAGAAAGAGTAGAACATGGTGAACCTGAAATGTGCTGTGTTACACATTCTTGGCATACCTGGGCAGGGGAAACTGCCTTTGTTTCATTTCTGCTACGCTGGCAAAGTTGACATCTAACACCATGCTAAAGCCCCTCACTGGGTACTACTGTTACATAACAGAGGTGCAGCTTGGGAGACAGACGGAAACATCCAGTCTAACCCAATGACAACAAACTACATGATGTTTTTCCAGTATCTCCTGAGAACTGTTAATCATGGAGACTTACGTAAAACTCAAAGCATTCAAACCCAACCCTTCCAACAAAGAAAACGAACAAACACCATCATCATGGCCAAGTGTGGGCCAGATTGGTTTAATGTCCTGACAATGTTTGAGGAATTTAGTCACAATTATGTCGCTGAAGTACCTCCAAAGAAAGAGAGATAGCTGTAACTTTTGTCAACATAAGTTTAGAATAATCGCACCGACATTATAGTGAAGCAGCTGTACTGAGCCACTTAAGCAGAGTGAGTCTAATAACTTTACCCACTGCAAGACTGGACTTGTAGGACAACACAGAAAAGTACCATGTGTGCTTTGCATCCGTCATACCAGTTCAGTGGAGCACAGGTTCTACGGATAAATTAAAAATTTTCCTTCTCAACTTCATAATACATCCTCACTTAAGTAACAGGGCAAGACAGGAATGTGACTTTAAGAAAGACAGTATTGCTTACCTATCTGTAGAAGAACTGGTGTCACCAGGGCGGTTTCCATGGCGTAGCAAAACTCTCGTCCAAACATCACAGCAGCATGCATGACCCAGCGATATCGGGGAATCTGAACTGCTTTTCCCTCCTCCTCTTCATCCTCACTTTTATCATCTTTCATGACTCTGTTAGGCTTTCTGTCGTCAGGAAGGTCCAGGACCTTATGCTCCTCAGGTTCTCCTCCCATTTCAATTTGGTCTGACTTCATTTAAACTGTTTGTGGTTAGTTTCTTTCACAACTTCCTTCAAATCCCAAGACAACTCCACTCATTTAGTTTCATCCAAAATAAATTTTAAATGATAATACTAAAAATACACATGTCCATAGCCCTACTCTTGCTGAGTTATTGAGTGGGAATAGTTTATTTTTCTAAAAAAAATACACGTGTAGCATTAAGAAATATTGAGTTAAAAGAAATGAATCATCATTGTAATGGGGTAAATAGGCCATGAATAGTGATTAGACATTTAGCGATTACACTGATATAAAATCAGAAAAGATGGTTCTTAAGCCCAACTGCAAAGTGATGGAGAGCCTAACGGTCATTTGCAACAACAACAACAAAAAAAAAGTAGTAATAATAATAATAAAAAAAAACTTGGAAAGAAGTTGTATTCTTATTATTTCCAGTTATTTTGCTTGTAGAAAACCAGGTAAAGAATTGAAGGGTCTCCAACTTTGTGCAGATCCAGCTGGACAGGAAATAGCAGAAATCTGGAAAAAAACAAAAGTCAGTTGAACCAGTAACAAGGGTTAACGTGTAACACAGAAGATAATCTGTAAACACATTGTTTTTACATTATAGTAGGTGATTGCTGACCTTTTAAAGGCAGGTCCTTGCAAAAACATTCGTATTTCTGAACATATTCACGTTTTTTCCTTTACCAATTATAATTTTCATTGTATTTTAGTGGATTTCTTTGTGATGTACCAACACAACGTTGCACATCACTGAAGCAAAAGAAAAATGTTTTTACAATGAAACATTTGAGAAATGTGGCATGCATGGTTTTTCTAATTTGATGCCCTAAATGAAATCCTGCAAGATCACTTCCAGAAGTCACACAGTTAGTAAACATAGTCATGATTTTATTCTCACAAATACAGCCATTTCCCTATATGCAAAAGTGTCATAGCAAATCAGAGCTGCAAACCCCATTGAGGACAACATCCCTACAGTTTCTTCAGGAGGAACACAGGAGCTAATAGGAAGATGGATGAAACTAGATACAGGGCAAGACAGAGAAATCTTGTTAAAGGCTGCATAAAACTTGAAACCGTGGGGGAGGTTCACCTTTCATCAGAACAATGATGCTAACCATACAACCAAAGATGATTTACATATATTCGTGTTAGAATAACCCAGCGAGTCAAAATCAAAATCCAATTCAAAATCTGTGGCAAGACTTCCTTCTAATCCGACTGCTCTTAAGTTGTCTTGTACAGAAGAACAACCAAAAAACTCTAATTTATGACTACCAAAGCTAACGGAGAAGGAAATACATTTAAGTGTGTAGTTGCAAAATGTGGTAATGTTCGAAGGGTATGAATACTTTTGCAAGTCACAGTCCCAGAAAGCATCAGTGTGCTCCAAGTATTTTTGTACTTTTGGCTTCCATAATCGGAAACAAGAACTCCTCTGAGGTTTAGAAAAATGTAGCCCTGCTCTAAAATAGATGACATAAAATATGATGCAAATCAGTTTTGGGAAAGAACTGGATATAGCCAAAAGTTCAAGCTTTTTTCCCATGCATAAACTTGAGACTATATAATGTAACCGCAAACAATAGGCGTCAAACCATAAAACTGACATCTGAAGCACAAGATTAAGAAACAAAAACCACATTACAACACTGTCCGTTGCGCAAGTGTTCACTGTTTAAATTGACAGATTTATCTCAATGCTATAACGTACCTTTAAGGGCAGCGCGGTTTAGCTTTGAGGATAGTGATAATAAAGCATTTATATTCTTTAATCATTCCCTTTCACTGTGTGTCAATGTTTAAACTTTTCCACTACAGATGTGCGACATTCCAATAGTTATTTTGCTGCGTGTAGAAACGAAACTCGAAACTCCGTAAATATAAGATACACATATCAGAGAGAGCTTGTTCAGATAAAAAGGAAAAAGAAAACTGTCTAAACGTTTCCTTTTAAAAGGAATGTACTAGTTAGGGGGAGCGCTTGATAAACTTGTCATAACTTGTTTTGCTGAGGGAAAAAAGCCTTAGTAAACTTTACTTGTCCCTCCTGCCTCTCACCCTAAGTACACACGACGAGTTTATAGAGGTTTCCTTTTTACTGTTTTCTGTGTTTACTTGAAAACAGGTAGAAACACCTCTCCGTAGGGACGCTGACGTTAACCCTACCTTGGCTTGCTAACGTTACCTTGGCGAGCTAAGCTGGCTAAAATATATCTCGACTGCAAACGTTTAACGACTTAACACCAAAAGACTCTTTCCTGTGAAACCACAAAAAGACAGAACATACCTGGGAATTTCTTCTTTTGGTCACCTTAGAACTATTGCAGCATTTTGAATTTCTTTCCGCAAATGTGCCCATAAAAACGTCAAAATGGGGCTAGCGTTAGGGCTAAGCTTCTCCAGCTAATTCAGTGACTATCTGATACACGCGCTCCACTCATCTATTTTATTGGTTTCCACAGTAACAAAGAGGGGGTGTGGACAACGGTGTTGACCGTGACGTCAAGAAATTATAAATAAGCAAACTATTACATTACTTAAGATATGTTTAAATGTTTGAGTTGCTCATTTATGACAAAATATGTTTGAGTTTGACCATGTAAAAGTATACCGATATGGAGAGGAGTCTATTTTGAGCAATGCTTTTATTTTTGTCAATTTTTTTTCTTGCAGAAATTTAGTTTAACAAGTTCCTCAGTTGCAAAAATGTGACCCTGTCAACATACTTTATTTCGTCAATATTTTTGTATCCATTCTGTTACCTTTGCCGCAGGTTGAGGAAAGACACTCACACATCCCTCTTCCCCAGCAATAATTTCCAGGTTCAAATATATTGAAATTAGATCGAAGATTATTTAAATCTACTGCAGATTTAAATTATCTGCAGTAGATTTTTGGGGTGCACATTCATGACACAAAGGTGCTCTACTCTGTAAGTAGCTGTTTAAGCTACTTAGAGATCCCTGGTTATAAGATCTCCTTATAACCAGGCTCCACTCTGGTTATAATGAGTGGATGCTCAACAACAAAATTCTGAACATCATTACACCACACACACCACTGAAATGTTGATAAAAGGCAGGTTAGATCCATGCATTCATGATGTGTATTTCAAATTCTGACCCTACCATCTGAATGTTGCAGCTGCAATCAAGACTCATCTGTCCAGGCAATACTTTTGCAATCTAGTTTTATCTGATTTTGCTGAGCCTGTGTGAATTTCAAACTCAGTTTCCTGTTCTTAACTGACATTTGTGATGCCTGGTGTGGTCTTCTGCTGCTGTAGCCCTTCTGCTTCGGTTTGATGTGTTGAGATGGTATTTCATATAAAAATGTAGATTGAAATGTATGGTTCTCATCTGACTTCTGATGTCATCAAGGTATTTTCATCCACACATCTGAAGCACACTGTATAGCACACTGTACATTTTCTCTTTTTTGGATCTTTCTCCAGCAGATCAGCAGTTTTTTAAGTACTCAGACCAAGTCATCTGGCACCAACTACCATGTCACATTCAGTCACTTAATTGCCTCTTGCCCATAATCTGATGTTCTATTTGAACATCAGCTTGTCGTCTTCACGTCTAGATAGTTAAGTACATTGAGTTTCTGCCATGTGCTTGACTGAGTTGCTATTTGTGTTAATATGAAATTGAACTGGTGTAACTTAGACATTGGCAAATAATATGATTAAAACAGCACACATTATTAATATGTTTAAATAATCTGCTAAATTTAATTCTTTTATGAAACCATACAAAATGTCTTTTGGATTTTTGTATGGAGCAATAATCCTTTACTGTAAGAAGTCATTCTAAGGACTCTAAAAAAATAATGATCAGTACATAAAAGAGTGCAACTTATCTTGATGGCTTTCATCACCATTTTCACAAGAGCAGTTTTTCATGTCATTTTGACTATTTCTAAAACCAGTTGCATAACAGATGTCAATTTAATCACATAATTTGTTACAGATGTACTAAATTTATTGCTAAACTGTTAATCTTATTCAAGATTGGGGGACATTTTCATAGTACAGTTACTATCTAAATAGCTATGTAAGTGCAAGAGTAGGGATTTTTAAAAATAAAAAACTTACTTTGGAAGCATTGGTAAAAGCATTAGCCTACCAGGCAAATACTTTTTTTTTAAATGCAATGATGTCAATACATTTCATTATATCTGAAGAAGCTTCAATGAGACTTCATTGTGTATCCTTTAAGCAATGATACAAAGGTCCTTTATTAGTCTTCTGAGAAGCAACATCACCAGATGAAAACTGAGAGAGATGACGTTGGCTCTGCATGATGATAGTTGGTCGCAAACAAAATCCTTCTCTTGTCATTGCCCATAATTGGTCACACCCACCTATATTTCTTTTTGCTGTAGAGCTCATACTAAAAACTTATATCTTGACTATAAGTCCTGAGCTGAAGATTCATGGTCATTACAAGGGAAAGCATTTTTCTTTTTTTGTTAATGAACCAATGTTTTAAGAAACTATTCATCTCTGTCAAATATAAAACCAAGCACCTCTTGCTGGCACAGTTTCATGGAGTATGTTTGTTATCCAAAATGTCTCTCAGTCGTATGCTGGGAATCCTGGTCATCATGATCCTGTTATTGGTGATGGCGCTAACTGTCCGCCCAGAGGCCTTGGAGCTGTGCTGCATACTGACAATGTCACCACTGGTCTGCTCTGGCTCGGCACGACGGAAAATATGTTTCATTGTAGCCTGTGGACAGAAATAGTGGTAAATATTTTAGTGACGAACAAAGTGAATGACTGACCGATGGGTAAACAAATCACGATTTGAAGAAAGGATAGACGTGTGGCAGAGAGCACAGTTTTCAAGGTGGATATGGTAATGAGAAAGAGTGGCTAGACAGGAGACTCACCTTAAAATTATTTGTTACAAAGCAGTAGACAACTGGATCCATACAGCTGTTCAAGCTACTTAGAGTGACGGTTAAGTGGTACACAATCACTTGATGGGGCATGTCAGGGTAGAAATACAATAAAACCTACAATAAAAAAAAGACAAATCCAGTCAGCTCTGGTCACAAGCCGTCATATTTTAAGCACAGGCAACCTGTTGCAGATGCAGAGACATTATTGTTGCCAACTTTAAGATTCCAACGTATTTATAACCCCATATATTGCCACTATTTCACATTTAATTTAAAGATACATACTGTTTGTCCATATTATAGTGGTTGTGTAAGTAGTGTTGAGTCCAGGTGTCCGTAGAGATACAGATTTTGGTAACCCTTTGTTTGAAGGGGGCTGAATAATACTGTGATGACACTTTCATAAACATGACATAACACCTGTCATGAACATCAATAAATCTTCATAAATATTTATGACTGTTGTCATAAAGCGTCATTCGATAAATTATGACACTTTTAATACAAAGTTGACATTATTCAAAATGTCTTTGTTATGACAACTTGACATGAACCAAGAAATCAT
>NW_006800016.1:2240894-2271793 GCF_000485575.1 Poecilia formosa | reverse complement strand
GTTCATGACAGGTGTTATGTCATGTTTATGACAGTGTCATGTCAGTCTTATTCAACCCCCTTCAAATAAAGTGTTACCCAGATTTTTCTTAATGTCTTAACTAACAATGCTTCAGGTTTTGTTAGAAATGCCGAAATTAACTCAACTAGCCAGACCAGTGGGATAATTCTGAATTTGATGCTTTTTTTTGTATTTGTTCAATAGCAGAATGAGTGTATGGCGATGAATGAATGGATGGATGGATGGATGGATGGATGGATGGATGGATGGATGGATGGATGGATGGATGGATGGATGGATATCTTACTCACTTGTCTGATGTGGAAGGGAGTGAAGCAGACTGTGAAGATGATCAGCACAGTAATCAGCAGCTGGACAGCTCTTCTCCTCCGCTTCCTTAAGAAACATAATCTGAAATGTGATCAGCTGAAGTCGATACAATCAGGGATTTTCCAAAGCTTTGAAAGTAAGTTAATTCTCTGATATTTTTCACTTGTTTTGGTTAACGCGTGTGAACTGGTAGCAAAAAATTCTGATTTTCTCTTCTTCTGCTCGCCTTTTACCTGCTCTGCTGCATGAGTCGACGGTCAGTCAGGGCCCACATAATGCGAAGAGTAAAAACCACAATGACGATGAGGGGTAAAAAGAACTCGGTGATTGTGAGGAAGAGGAGCTTTGAGATGCAGCAGCCTGTGTGCTGGAACGCAGTGGAAAGAAAGGAGTATGTGACCACGATGGCAAACAGCCAGACGGTAATGCAGACCAGCTTGGCTACGCTGGAGTTCCTCCAACGACGTGAAGCTTCAACCTGCAAAGACACAGGAAAGCAAGGCATTTGAAACATCTAGGTTTAAGATCTGCAGGTTGGAGCGCTGATATTTAAAAAGCCTACTGAGACAAATGATTGGGAATAACTCACCTGCACAATGGCAAGGTAACGGTCAACACATATGCAGGTTAGAAATAAGATGCTGCAGTACATGTTCACAAAGTAGCTGAATATGTGCATGTAGGAGCAGGTGAGGCAAGCTCCACCGCTGTAGTAGAGCGAGATGCGGGTTGGCAGAGAGAGATTCACCAAGAGGTCCGTCACTGCCAGGTTGATGGTGTAGATCACTGAGGTGGTCTTCTGCTTCGTACGGTAACAAAAAACGTAGAGTGCAACTGTGTTGAGCAGCATGCCCACCTGGAGAAACAACGTAAGAGATACAGTGCCTTGCAAAACACCCTGGAACTTTTTCAGTATATGCAACTGCTAATTCAGTTTGTTTTAAAGGTATTTTATATTGCACACCAATGTAAAGTGAATACAAATGTGGCAAAACATGGCAAAAGGTCAAGGTGTGGAAATAAGGAGGATTGCATAAACATTATGGAAACAAGCTAGTAAAGAAGCTTTGTGAAAACCTACCAGGAATATGACAGAGTTTATGACCATCAGTGCAATCCAGAGGCCGTAGAAATCATTGTACAGTCCTTCGTCTAAATGGGCCAGTCTTTCAAGATACGCTCCCATGCCACTCCTGTTAGCTGGAGTGTTTGTTATGGGCAGGGTGGAAAATGAGGTGTTGCTATAAAGCCAGGATTCAGTATTATTGTAGTTCATCGTGTTGGTGGTGACCCACATTAACAGCATGAAGACGGGGTTAAGTTGATGATGGAGATCCTGGCAACTCAGACAAAAAGTGGCACTGTAAGAAAGAAGAACACACATTAAAGTTAACTAAAATATCAACATGCATGTCTTTTTATAAAATTTCAATCATTTTCTAATATCCCTCTAAGTAGCGGATCCAAAGTCTCAGTCGTTACTCACCATTGTTGTGTTACTTTTTTCCCCATCTTCAAGCATGACAGTAAAAACCTCAAACACTTACAGCATTAGTCATTGAGCAAATTTTTTTTTACCCTGAAATTGTTGCTCTTGCATTGTTGCTCTTTCAGCATTCACAGCCTTTGTACTTTTCCACATTTAGTCACTTTTGCAAACACAAACTTCAATATATTTTATTATGATTATATGTGCTTGTTTTGATTCTAAATTCAACAAGGAGATTTGAAAGTTTAGGTTCACACTTGCTCTGTATCCAGCATTACTTAACTATGGCTAAATTGCAAAATAAATACATAAATAAATAAATCTGTGTCTTAATGTGCAAAGCTGGTAGAGTTAAACAGTTGGAGGTGATTCTGCTGCGTATTGGCTCATTAAGGCTGAACACAAATATACAGCCCTCTTTTCACATTTTTATCTGTAAAAACACATTGTAATCATCGTCTGGTTTTCCTTCCACTTCACAATTTGTATCTATCACATAGAAACCAAATTTAACAAGTTTGTGGTTTTAATGTGAAAAATTAGAAGAAAAAAAAAATCAAGAGCTATGAATACTTTTGCAAGACTGTGATTTTGAATTCAGTGTCTGAAGATGCGCATTAGAGCAGGGGCAGCTTTTTCTACATTCCTCTGCCTTGACGTGACCTCTCTCTGTTTGACCTCAGAATGCTTGTTGTTGTTGGCACAACCGCACTGACAGAGCCACTTTAAAACCAATATCTGAGCAATTTGGTGCAGCTATTTCTAAAATAAACATACCATTTACTGCCAGTAGAAATACTCTCTCATGGGCCATTGGCATATGTGTTTCCATTTTCTCATCAGAAAAACAAACAGTATGTTCTTTAACTCATATGAAAAAAAAATCCTGATTATTAAATTTATGTGTTTTTCATCTCAGTGACTCAGAAACACCTGGCTCTGTAACGCTGTAAGAGTTGTGAATCTCAAGTTGGACTCTGTGTGTTTATTTTCCTTGAGGAAAGATGGTAAATGGTTCTCACAGCTGAAATAAACCGAATGCAATTGAGTAGAAATTGTTTTCGTGCTGACAGGGTATTTATAGCTTCCTGGTTTGTACGATATAATTTGATTAGCTAAGCTGTTAGTTTGCAGTAATTTAGTGGGGAAAGAGTCATTGCTGTGGCTTGTGCAACTTCCAGAACAATTTTACTGTCAAGATAAAACGTCTTCTCAACTTGTTTTTTTTTTGTGTGTGGAGATTCCAACTGTAATATTATATTTTATAAAGTCGGAGTACAGAATAAAACATCCAACAATAATAATGATGGCTTATTCTAAGCAAGACAAAAGGGACAGCTTATGTCAACATGCAACATAAACACATTTAGCAGTTACACAGCTTGATGATAAAATCCCTGTCAATGAAATGATGGTAATCAATTTGAAATAGAAAGACATTCTAGCAGAAAATCTGCCATGACATGGAAAAATGAACACAACATTTTGCATTAATTCTAATTTCTCTAAGAATAACAAAACCCCAGGAGGCGGCCAGCATGTCACGTGTTCCTGCATGACTAATGCGGTTTAATTGTCGTGCGAACCAAAGAGAGGACAGTTCAAGACGCTAAGTGTGATTAGCTGTTTTATTCTCATTACACAATAATCAGCAAAATATCACCAGCTGATACAAAAACATGGTTTACTCAGAGTAATGAGAATAATATGCTCAACTGAGGGTGAGGCGTGAATAATGTGATTCATTATCAGGACCAAAACGAGCCCAGCCACAGTACATTAGCACCAATGAAGGGAATGAATGGGACTCTTGCAGTAACATCTTCTGAAGTCTGGCTTTTATCTTTTAACGTCGAGAAGAGGAGCGTCGTCGAAAGAAAGCTACAAGAAGTCCTGCTTGCGTTTTGCTAAAGAGATGATGGGGGGACAGTTCATATCTGTGGTAAGACTTGAACACTGATGTTCACAGACGCTCTTCTTCCAAACTTACTTGGCTTCAGCTATTTTGTAAGAAAAGATAAGTGAAAAATAAAACCAGTCTCGCCACACAGTCCACACAATTATCAAATATTTCATGCTGGTTTACCACAAAATATCAAGTAATAAAATATTGAACTTTGTGGTTGTTAAGTCAAGAAACATAAAAAAAAGGTTTGAGGGGCTTGAATATTCATTCAAGTTGCTGTAGATAAGCTATGGTATAAGTAGTAACTTTATTTATGTAATTATATATGAATGCAACAATTTAATGTTGCAAAATGCCCAACAAAAAGGTCAGGGTGGCTCTCCGCCCTTCACAATGACATTGTGGGAAGGCACAAGTCAGGAAAGGGTATGAACTTATTTCTAAAGGTCTGAGTGTTCCCACAGGAGCCCGGTAGAATGAAAAACAATTTAGCTTTCAAGCTGAATTGAGTAGCTTAGGAAGGAGGTCCTGGGACACAGAGAAATGGCAAACAACTGCGAAAAACAGAGGCTTTACAGAGATGAGTGACAAGCAAAGAAAAGGTTTGCAGCTCTCCATTATTTAGGCCTTTCATAGAAGACTAGTGAAACACAGGAAATTCTGAAATTCTGAATAAATGACAAATAAAAGCCCACTTTGAGGATTGAATGCAGTTGTGAGATCACAAAAACAGATAAATAAAAGATCTATGAAACCAGAAATGGTCATTTATCTAATTTCACCGAGTTTGTGATAGTAGCAAGACCACATAAAAACGCTGAAGTTTAGATGTTTGAATTGTAAAGCAAACAGAGAAACAACCATTACTCTTCTGAATCTACTTCACCGAACTCTACCAATTTACTTAGAGTTAGAATTAGAAATGTTATTGCCATTGTCCATCCATCCATCCATTTTCTGAACACCCTTGTCCCTCAGTGGGGTCGGGAGGGGTTGTTATTGCCATTGTACCAGAAAAAAATAAAAGCAAATTCAACAAATACAACTGGTGGTCTATGAACATTTCAGAGTTTGTGTTTGTAATTTCGAACCTGGGTGAAACAAAAAAATTTGATTCGAACTGCATAGATCAGGCTATTCTGCACACACTGCATCCTTAATTGTAGGCAATTGTCAAATGATACTGCGAGGAAAACAAAAGGCCTAGAGGCAGATTGAAAACAACATTGTCCAAATAATCTCCAGCAGTGTGGGAGTCCTGTTTGGATGATTGCACTAACTGCCTGAGAGACAAAAAAAAATACTGAGAAAAAGACAAACAAAGGGTGAGATGGCGACACAGAAATCTCACGCCGATCTAAAGTATTCCGATTATCGCTTCAACAAGACGCCTTTCAGGTAAACTGAACTTTTTCTTGATGTGATTTACATTTAACATCCAATTTGACATGAATTTCCTGTTAAAAAAACAAAAAAAACCCACACAAAACAACTTTCATACCTTAATGAGATCGTCCATGTTGATGTTAACTTACCAGCAGGTTTTAAAAACAGCAGACTACCTATGGGCTTTGTCCTAATGAAGTTGTCCTTTCCTCGAAAGCCAAAAATCCTTCGTCAATGTCCAAGGAAGCATCATTCTCAGTTCAACACCAATCATGTATTAAATAGCTCAGCCTTTCAGACTGAACTTGACATCAAGCAACAAACCTATCAGGTGTTTGACTCATCCTGCAAGGAGGCAACAAAAAATATCTCCCCATAAAAATGAAGCATAAAGAAATGTAATTTCTATTTTCTTACATGGTCATCTTTTACTGTATCACTTCTTAGCATATAAAAAAAATCCCAATATGCTTCTGCCTTAGATTCTTGATTTGAGTCTCACTCATTTTACTGCTATTTTCTGCTTTTCCTCTGTTCCCTCTCGTGTCAGCATCATTTTTAGTCTCTGGTCTCTCTCAGTGTCCCTGCCTTCCCATTTTTCTTCCTCAAATTCTGAAGCAGCCCTCTGTTTGGTGCTGAGACAGGAAGTCTCTGTAGTGTTTATATTCTGGATAGACATGTTCACAATGTGCACACACACACACACACAATGTAAGAGCAACCCTTGTTGGAGCATAACTTTACAAAAAACAAATGATGTTATCGCTTAAAAAAAAACCCAGACTGAAAACATTAAAAAAATGTTTTTTTTCTTTTGCCTTTGTGGTATTTTCAATTAAGTACAATTCATTTTTGTAGGGAATATATTTTAGGTAATGTCTTTAACTAAAAGACACTTGTACTTTGAGTCAAAAACAACAAATAAATAACAGAGCAACAATTCGTGCAGTTTTGCAGAAGTACTTCTGTAGAGAGCAGGGCTAAAATTATATAACGCTCTCGTGTGTTTATTGCGATCTCTGGTAAGTTGATCTTTTGTTGAAGTAGTAAAAGCGGACACTAATAAAACTACAAAAGTCTTACTGGATAGAGCAAAAAGTGCAGTGTAGGCAGAATCCACACTTATTGGAGTCCCTGGCATTTCTTTTATGATTCAAGTATTTTTATGAAAAATGTAAGAGCTTCCACTTGGCAAGTCCTGTATAACTAAGAAAACACACAGTGTATGCCAAGCTAGAAAGAAATGTGCTTTCATAAGAAACTGCCAACTTTTGTGAATGTGTCCATGCCTACAGTCAGAGTAATAATTAAAACTTTAAACCTGGAACTGTGGCAACGAGGTTGGATGAGGACCAGCGTTTATCACCCCACTACACACAATGATGAGGACTTTAATGACGGCTCGCTGTGAACAGCGGTGACCTTTTTCTGATATTATTCAACTGCAGTAAAGGTCAAATGTATTTTAAAGCCTTTTACTAATTTTATTTTTAGTCTGTTGCGACTATAGCTGACAACTGCAATAAAAAGATTAACATTCAATGCAATGTTTTCCATAAATGTTTAAAATTAGACCTTAACATGCAGTTTTAAACAATTTTTTTTTTGTCTCTCGCCTGCTTGTTTGCAAGTTTGTCAAAAGACGTTCTGGCTCAGCTGAAGCGACAGCTTCCTAATAAGAATACAGAGACAGTTTGCTATAATGTAAAAAAAAAAAAAAAAAACTTAGTAAAGAATTTAATGTTGGATTGATTTTAGAATAAAAATAATTTTAAGGTATTTAAATCTGAAATGCAAGTGAAACAACTAATTTGCAAGATGTTTCACGTTTATGTGGGGTTATATACATAATGTAAAACTTTTACATTGCCACCATAAATACTCCCTGAACCAATGACCCATCCATCCTGAGAAATGAGACGGATTTGTGTCTCCTGGTTTCCTGGCAAGAGGATCATCATTACTCATAACCTGTCAGCGTTTCTGGGAAAGATCCGGAATAACAGATGTCTGAAGAAGATCCATGGATCAACCTGTTACCCGAGATGGGGACAAAAAGAAAGACAGGAACAGACACAGAACAAAGATAGGGAAACATGCCTGCTTAAATTTCTTAATACAGATATTTGAAGATGAACATTTACCTCAGATGCTTGTGCTTTTTACTAGAATGAGTGGCGAGAAAAAGAGAGAAGAACGGCTACCCTGGCTTTTTTCCTCAGCTATTTTGGCAGTAAGAAGACTGATGAACCGATTACTTGTTCAGGTAACATTCACTCTCTTAAAAATCACAAAAAATGCAGAAAACAAACCATCACATCACACCACTTTCCCAGTGGAGATGAGATTTTTTTTTCATTTATATCCACCATATCAGCATTCATGATTTTTAACAAGAAACCAGTCTGAGCATGGTGCATCTTCCAAAGTCATGTCTTTCACATCGGTGAACTGATCCTTATTAACGACTGTTTAACATTTCATAAAGCACACGAATGTCTGATGACACTTTGCGGTTTCTCACAGAGTTGCTGTTTAATTCTCTGTCAACCTGACAAAGTGCAGGTTTGCAGCTCTGTCCTCACCCCTCTGAATGACTAAACCAGCAGCAGAATGTGACCCGATTTTGTGGCCCTCCAACGCAGGGAGATGAAATTGTTTGTCACTGTTTATATTTAAACCCGCAAGCTGCCAAATCACAGAGAATGTCTTACTTATATCAAACCTGTGAACTGGCAGCTGTTTCGTCTAAAGCCAGTGAGGTTTTCCTTTATTTGACTCGCTCAGTAGCTATAAACATTATCCCACCATAAATAACATTTCACATTTTGTCACTTTGCAACAACAATGCACTTCATTAGAAACATAGAGTAGAATTTTAAAGTAAATAATTCAATTTTACATTTAGTTTTTTAAACTGAATGTGCTGCGTGTATTTTTTATTTAAATATCCAAGCCAATGAAATGTACAAAAACCTTTCCTTGCAGAGAATTACAATTTTAAGTCTCTAAGAGTAATCTAATACTCTTACCAGTTTCTGACCATATTTTTTTGCTAAATATTTAAAGCTCAGTCTGACTGGGAGGGAAATGTAACAGAACAGCCATTTGAAACTCTTTCAACAGATCCTCAATTGGATTTGGGTCTGCACTTTGGCTAGAACATTCAGTGATGCGTTCAGTAATAATTAATATACTTTGATTTAAACCACTATTGCAGCTCTGGCTGGGTGGGTGGTGAACATCTACAGAGGCTGAATCCTTTTTGCAGCTTTTAATAAAAAGCAACTTTTTGATGAATCCCAGCTCCAATGCAGTTTAACAAAATGCTCAAACTGCTTTCATGGCATGCAATCAAGCTCTAGAGTCCTGGTGATTACCTAATTATTTGGCCCATGAAGTAGAGCTCTGCACTAACAGGTCTTTCATGTCTCTAAAAAAAACAAAAAAAACATCAGGAAGTATTTTCCTGTTTAAAAAACTGTGTGGTACTTTTATGACATTCCACACCTTCACTTTCGTATGTGCTTTAACCTTTCCATTTTTTTGAAAAAAAGTTATGAGATATATGTTTACAGTGCAGTAACTATACAAATGGTCAAATCTGTTCCTTACAAATTACATTACATAACCACTAGATGGATAAAAATACAATGTTCTCTCCAGTTTCTTTACAGATTTATTTCATATGACATTGTTTAAAAATATGACACTTGGCAATCGCCCACAAAGATTAATGCATCATGATTTTTAATAAACTACACATGTTTTCAGATGGCACTTTAGGTAATAATAATAAAAAAAAATATCACAGTCAACAGTTCTTACAGTAATGTTGACTTTACAGCAACTGGTGAAAAAAAACCCTAAAACAAAAAGACAACAGAATCCTCCCCCATACAATCATTCCTCCTCACAATAGATGGATAGATGGAAATACATTTTCCTCAGTAATTATACAATCTGTTCACAAAGTCAGAAAATCGAATTAACATCATAAAGAAGTAAACAAAATGCTATCTTCTTGCACTGAAATATAAGTTCTGCATTCACTAGAGGTTCCAGCCCCTACTCACAATCATACGTTCTAACAAGACACTAAAGTACCGATCACCTGAGTATAAAGCTGCAGTTAGCAGTTTTTCTATGGCTCTGCTATAGTTAGAGTGGTACTTCATGATTAATATATTATTAAATATTTTGTCATCTGTTAAGTTTACAAGACGTTTTACGTAAACATGACATAATCATAAAAAAAAAAAAAAAATCTTCTGAGATTATCTTGACATGTAGACTGAGACATCAGTTACTGGCTGTGTATTTAGTACCGTTTATGTCTTTGTTCATCCAGGAGAGTCAGAGGGAGGAGATCAGGAAAAAAAACAAGGTCTGAGCTCCACTGGTTTGTGTGTGCGTATTATTCTACTCCATCGCCGTAGTTCATCACGTAGTAGTCGTGGACGTACATCAAAACAGCAAATGGCTGGCCAATGATGATGGAGATCCACACTGCAGCGTTGCCGTAGTTACCTCGCAGGAAGCGGCCAACAAGCCATGCTAATGGAAGCTGAGGAGTTTAAAAGAATAAGTAGTCATTTTGTTTTACTGACCAACATTTAAAGTTTTATTTTATTTTTCCCCCCCTTTGGTAGTCTGCATTGTAAAGTTAAGTTCCATTGAATCAGAACCCAATGATCAAATTACTAAACCTTGGTTCTGTCAAGGCATTTGGATCTAGTCAGGTTGGGAAAGATGTTATTCAATAAACAATAAACTAGATCTCACACACAGGTCAGAGCAGATTAACTCGACTTTTTCATCTTCATGTAAATCACTGCATCATTTCTGCTTTTCCTAATTACGTCTTTGACAATAAATTCTCCTTTCCTTTCAAGTCACTACTTGAAACTATTATTTGTTTTTAAATGGAGCACTATAGTTTCTGGTATTGTAAAAAAAAAAAAAAAAGCAAAAGTAAACTAGTAAAACTTAAATATATGACCATTCGCCTGACGTTTTAAGCCAAAAACAGAAATAGACTGCAACTGAAGTCCAACATCTGCTGTAAAGTGCTGTGTTATTATTCCATCAATCAGAAATACTTTTATTTTGATCTTCAAGTATAATAAAATCTCAAACTCAATGAATAATTATTATATAAATCAATAGGATAAATTTATCACAACAAATTTGTTTATTTGTTGCAATTATAAGTGAAAATAAGACTTAAAACAATGTACCAAATTTTTAAAAGCATATAAAATAGGCTGCTAACATTTATATTTATTTAATAGTGTGACACAAAGTCATCTACAAACATCAAGTATTCTATTCCTGCTATCACTTGATAAATGAGTGTTGTTGTTATTTCATGATGTAAAAGAAAGTGAGGAAGATGGAAAAAAATAGAACAAATTGTGCCACCTGGTGAATAAAGGAAATTATGCTTCTACTTTGAGTGAATTATACTGAAGCTCCTGCATCAGTCAAAATGATTATAATTAACTTTGCTTTACTGTGATGCAATGCATAACTAAATAAATTAATACAGTACTGCCACTGGATTAAGAACACTTTAAAAATAAGTGCTTGTTTCGAAATGAAACACATAAACAGTCTGGAAGTTCTACAAAAATGTATGTATATTTGGTTCGATCACTCTAGGCTACAGTTGTATTGTAAATTATATCTGGTTTCTCACCTGTGCCATCATGCCTGTGAAAGCCCAGAGTCTGAACATCCTGAGGGGGACACTGACCAGGTACTAAAGCAAAAACCGAGGGAGGAAACAAAAAAAAATAACATCGGTGGAACATGTGCACCACATCTATGCTGCAGCTGTATTTGTGTGTACTACATGATAATCTGCATAAGTAGAAGGAGGCATGTAGACCGATTGTCTTACCTCATGGAAGAACGCTGACAGGAAGAAGACAGCTGACTGGCTGAACATTTTACTGAATCCTTTTCTCAGCAGAGGCTTGTAGAAATGACTACAGAGATGAACAGTTTATTTTTAGTCTGTTGCTATTAACCGAAAATAAATACATGTGAAAAGTTTGAATTTTAACACACTCATCCCCCTTTTACAAAGCGAAACAGTCATAAAAGAAAATACCTTCAATTATTTGATAAACTGCATTTAACATTAGAACAAAAAAATGCATTTCTCCTTAATTCATTGTTGGGTCTATGCAAGGATGAAATGTATATTGTTAAGAACATGTTTGGGTGTGCAGGTGATTTACCGGAGACACCACTTGTGTACAGGAATGTTCCAGTTCTGCCAGAAATAAGTCACCGACTCAGAATTCCTGAAGGGAAAAATTAAGCATTGACATCTCCTAAAACAGGTTTTAGTCCTGTCCTGGTGAATCAAACATGAGCAATAAAATAAAATCTATACCTGTGATGAAGTGAAAGATTAAATAGATTTTAACAGAACTGATCAAACAGACTAAAAGCTCTTCAGAAATAAAATGTTCTAATCTTTTATCCAATCAGCTAATGCGCCAGAGAGAGGCCTCACTGGGTTATGTAACTACAACTATATTCAGTCTGAACACTGTAACAGAGGGGAAAAGACTAAAATACTAAAACTAGTATCACCAGATTTAGGCTTTTCTACACTAAAGATTAGGTACAGTCACAAAACTGAATGGTGCATCTCCTGAAATATTACTGTGTAACCACAGTTTATTAATAAAAACACATTTTTACTATAATCTCAGTGAGACACATGGACAAGAATTATTTTTATGTGCTAAGATTAAATGTAAAAGTAAAAACTCAAAGTCTTGCCCTCGTAAAAGCAAACCATGAATAGACCTGTCACAATAACAAATTTTGCTGGATGATAAATTCTTCCAGAAGTTACTGCGATAAACAATAATATTGTTGTTTTGAGATCATTTTGAGATCAAGATAATGCTGATGGCTAAATAACAATGCGGAAACACATTCTAGAAGATCAATGATCTTTAAATTCTAATGAACATTTAATACTGGAACTGGAAGACATTTTAAATACCCCAAATAAATCAACAAAACGACAAAATAAAAATGAATTTTGAAGTCCTTGTACACCAAATTGTCCTTCAATAAAGGGGCTAGTTGAAACCAAAACGCCAAACTGAAGACTTTTATCATCCAGTTTTTGGAAGAAAAAGAGAAAAAGAGAGATAAGTGATAAATCATGCAAATAGAAATTATTGAGTTTGTTTTAATTTATCATGTAATTAGTTTATTTATTGATTATTGTGACAGGGCTACAGGATGAAAATAATTTAATCCATCTTCAACATCAACTGATATTAATCTCTTAATTTTTAAATAGCTAATTCTTTCCCAGTAACATATATGGGCAGATTGCAGCACCGGCAGCGAGTCAGAGCAGGACAAATCCTCCCGATCCATGACACACAGCTTGCATGCATCAATAAAATTCAGTAACAATATACAGACACAAATAAAACCTACCACCAGTCATTGTAAAACTGTCTGTCTCCGAAGCGCAGCAGCTCGGCTGTGAAATTCATAGTTGAGTGGAAGAACCAGTAGAAAAACATCAGCCATAACAAGTGATTAGGGACCTGAAAGACAAAGTAAATGCTCACATAAGCAAACATAAAAATAATAATATACATGCTAAAATTTATGGAGCGCTGTGAATCTCGCAAATATTTGAGATCCACAGATGTGGAGAGAACAAAGGCCAACATTTTACCACCTTAATTTATTTCTGAAATGACTTTACTTACAGCTAATCGTAAAAGTCTCTCAGTCATCAGGGACAGATCCATGTCCTGGTGGAGATTCAAAGCACACTTAAAAATTTGCAGTGTGAGCAAAAGTGAGAGTTAAAATCAACAATTTAGTTTTCTTACTTCAAGAGGCTTCATTGAGCTTTGAATGATGGGGACCATCCACTGACACAAAGAAAAAGTTTCAATTAATTTTTCAGATCTCTGGTACATTGAAAATATGAAATATTTGACATTTAACAGAGTTTTGATTAATTAAAAATAATATATAGCATGTAAATCCAATCAGATCCTAGTACATGAGATTACAGTTGTAAAAGTGAAGTTTTTGATTGTAATTTAATTCTGAGTAAAAAAAAAAAAAACAGCAAGACATATCAGACTGTACCTGTTGGGTGAGAAAAACTAAAAGCTGGATGAAAAACAGCTGAAAGGAGAAAAAGTTTAGTGAGTGACAATTTGTGAAAAAAAGATTATTTTAAAAAGAAAAGAAAAACTGAAATATATACGTGATCTATAAGGAACAGAGAATAATAATACAGGAAAGAAACCAAAACAATTAAAAGGTGGGAAAAAAAACTCTGGGAACACAAATATTTTACCATAATTTATCTTATTTTTCCAAAACATAACATAAAAGTAAACACTTTATGTTTCCACACATTTTACATCCGAGCAGGAGCCCTACACTTGGGTCTTTGGACAAACATTAGCTTTATAGGATTCCTAAAGTCTACAACCAGGGACAGAAAAAACTCCAAGTAGTAAATAATTTATTTTTAATATTTACTGATAGTATTGAATATCTAACCTGAATTCATCATTAAAAATTGTGGATTGACGAACTGTACGTTTGTCTAACATACTGGACAGATGCTCAACATGTAGCAAAATATTTCCTCACCATCTCAAACAGCCTCCTTAGCAGGAACTGAATGCGAATCTTAGGAGATCGAGGGAAGTTGAGCTCGTAACACAAAGTCGGAGCAAGGACAAAGTAGTACATATCTGCAAATTTGGTAGAGAGGTCAGAAAACGTGACAAAGAGAAGCATTCCACACAAACGTTACTGAAATAGTTTGCAGCGCGATGCATTTCATTACCTTTGATTGTAAGGTTGCCAGGGTAACACACTTTCTGTTCACCTCCTTTAAATTGCTGCGATGAAGGACCTGCATCAGACAATCAGACAGAGTTCAGGTCAGGGGTCTGCAATCTGCAGCTCAAGAGCCCATGTGGTTTATGATGGTTGAGAACAAAAAGGAAATAGAAATGAGTAACAGGTTCACTAAGAGACGATGAGAAAAAAGGGTTTTAAATATTCTTCTGTAGGTTTTTATGCATTTTTTATGGGGAACTTGAACAATGGTCTGCTAATGTCAAAAGATGATTACTATCCATTTATGCCCTTTAGGTGTAAAATTAGTTTTTTAAATAAATATAGAAATAGCAAACCATGCAATGCTATGAAATGCTATGAAAATACCATCTATAGATTTATAATATGAGTCAAGTGTAAATTGTGGCTTTATGCAAAAATTATTTATGGAAGGAAAAAATGGCTCTTTGCATTATAATGTTGATGTTATGATTATATTTTGTACATATAATCCAGTATTTTCAAGATTTTTTTTTTTTATACTTCATATTCAAAAATTAGAATATGCATTTTGAAGAAGTTTGTCAGATTAGAAGCAACTTTTGAAAATAATCTTCAAGCAGGCATTGAACATAATCTTTATGTTCAATACCTATCATTAGAATATATATATTCTAATAACAAATGTCATGTTTTCATTTGTTCTAATTGCAAAAATCCTCATAATACCAATAAATGTTTTAAAAACATCAGGGTCTGTGTAATTAATCAATATAATGTGGTAAACTGAGTAACTAAAACGAATATGACTGTAATTTTGGTTAGACAATTTACCAGTAGATGTCACTGCAACATTGTGAGCCACAATGCAAAAATACATTTGAGAAGAGGCTGAAATATAACATATGTGATCGATATAATATTATATGCCTAACTTTTGAGGACTCCAAAAGATGCACAGCATGCATGTATATGGATGACTTACAAGACAGTGACCTGGACAGTTTCTTGGCCTTGGCGGTGCTCTGCTCCCTGCACCACCGGTTCACATCCTCATACGAATACAGCTTCAGGAAGAGGATTGTGTAAAAGCCGAGTGCAATCGCACCACCAACTGACAGGAAGTGAAGAGAAATGGTGTCAGACACCAAAGAAACCCTCCTGGAAAAGTTGCAGCGTGAACATATGCTTAATCATGGTTTGGTAAGAAAATGATAAAGGGAGTCAGGAGGACACAGGCAAAAAAAAAAATAATAATAATAATAAAAAAATTAAAAAAATCAGCAAAAGCTGGAAAAAATATTTGAGAATGAAGGTAGAATAAAAAAAATAAAGGAGACAGAAAACATGTTTATTATGATTGTAATTTAAGTGTACTAAAGCAAAACCGATTTCAAAGTAGATAAACAGACATCTGCAGTTATTTTAGAGCACGCAAACAAGCTGAGTAGTTTTTATGCTTGCGCTTCATCGATAGCCACCATACGTTTTGTGAAATGAGACAGAGCTGGTCACAGAACAAACAGATGCTCATATGCCACCAGGAAAAAAAGAAACAAAAAAACAAAAACACAAATAAAATCGCCTCTGTTGTGCCAACAGTGCGAAGAGGAGGTCTGCACTACACCTGGCATCAAACCACAGCAGATCTTATCCATTAACCATCTGCCTCTCCGGCTCAGCGTGGCCTCTAAACAGTGAGACCGTGTCCAAATCAGCAACTGTAGATTGTGATCATGAACACACAGCGGGGGCAAAGCTCGACCGGGAAAACATCCCAGAGGAGCCAGTAGTTTGTCTCTCAGTCACCCACTCAAATCAAGAGAAATCGCCGGAGAGGTTTCCAATTCTATTTTTCCTTTTCAGAGCAAAGCCTCAAATAATATGTACAAGTCCAGACCCGTTTCTTGATGTTAATAAGAACAAAAATCAAACCTACTTCATCATTACATGTAAAAAAACAACAACAAAAAGTGCCTTTTTTAACATCTTATGTGAGTAGCATTTAGTTGAAAGACTTGTTTTAAACAATTACAAGTCACACACTCTTAATAAATTCATCAAGACATTGAAAACAGATCATTATGTTTATCAAGTTCTCCCAATAAATTACAAAAAAGTCCTTCGATATGGGGCAAAAAAAAGTCAAGCATTCACTTACAGACAAAATAAATGGGATCAAATTGAACCCGAAGATAATGGCGTTAAACTCACCCAAAATGTGACACTAAAACACAGCATATACTGAACACACATACAAATATCTGCACACACACCTGCCCTCTGCCACTGCCCTTCCTGTGTGCACAGCAGCAGCAGAGATGGGAGAGCTTACAGACAGATGGAGCGACTCCCTCGCTCCTTCACCTCCCAGGGAGAGAACAGATGAGAGGAAAAACAGAAGAGAATGCCACCCAAAGTGGCAGCGAACAGAGCCTTAAACCAATGATTTACCGGGGGACTAAATATAAATGGCTTTTACAAGGAGACTTAGTTTCAAGTATGTTTGTTGACTCAGGTAAAGTCACAAGTGTCCAGAAAACTAAACTTTGCACTAATGCAACACTAACAGAACTGCATACGCCAGTTCGTGTCTAATTGGTCTCACATTTGGGATGAAGAAAAATCCAACTGTGTAAATCTGTGTGAAATATGTGTCTTTTCAAGTTTCACAATTTTACCTTTAGTAGAATACTTTCACAGTTGTACTCTGCAAGCACATATAAAATATATTGCAATATCCAGGTAAAACAAGACGCCACATTACAGTTCTCAAACGCCCACTGGGACAAAGACTTTAATTTTGGGAGATCGACAGATATTTGCATGTGAAGTTGATCTTTTCCACTGATTTCATCAACCTCGGCAAAGGTCTAAAAATCAACCACTGTCCTTCTTTGCTCTGCTGTGAGAGAGGTTTGACTGACGGACCCATCCACCAGGTCACGGCTGCACGTTTGAAGTTAGCAATAGTCAACCCACCGTTACAAACTCAGTGACTTTCTTGCTATATTTGGGAATTGTCAGGTCAGGCTTTTTAAAGATTGGTAATCGGACATCAGCCAGAAAACTGCAATTAGAGCACCCCTAATGTTCTGTGGGCCATTGTCCTTAAAAGATAAATCTTTGGCAATATTTTTGGTACATTTAGAGGAAACAGTGTACGCTTGCAACACCATCGCTACACTGAAGCATGGCAGCATCATGTTTGGAGGTGTAAAAAAGGTGTCCAAATTCCTTTTAGGCAACTCCAGAGTTATCACAGATATGTTAAAAAGAAAAAAAAGAAAGAAAAACACGCTGTCCACTGTCCTGTTATACAGAACAATCCTACCCATTGGTATATTGCATGGTTTTTATGGAAAACAGCCATTGTTGCTGTCAAGCTGCCTGATTAAGACATAATAAAGAGACCCTTGGATGACCTTACGCTACAAGCCACGCCCCCTTTGGCAACTCTCATCTTCTCTTCTCATCTGTTCTCTTTTCATTTCATTTCCTTTCCTCCATCTCCTCTTGACCTGCTCTTGCCTTTACAGCCAACTGGAAACAATCCAGGTATGACCAACTGGTTCATTACTGCCGCTGACCGACTTCAATTATGACTTGTTCTGGGAAATACCTTTTAACAAGCCATCAATGTTAAGCGGTTCTCTGTGGTGTTAGAATATAATTTTGTTTACCTATCTAAACAACTGGATAACCGTTTGGTTTTGTTTAAGATCATTTGTCTTTGTTAGACAATAGTGAGAAACATTTACCTGACGTCATAGAGGGAACCCACAGCACCACAGCAGCAGGAAATGTTAGCAGGATTGATAAATTAATGCAGTGGACCAGAAATCCAGCAAATTCACTCAATGAACCCTGGTTAGACAAGGAAAAGAGAAATGTAAGCACATTTACATCAAATCTCAAAAGCATTTATTGCCAAATTTCTAAGCACTGCTACATTAAAAAAAAAAAAAAAAAAAAAAAAACAAAAAAAAAACAGCTTTAAACTTTTAACATTTTGTCACTGCCTTGATATTGGGAGGTAAACATTAATATTTTAAACATCTGAACTGATAACATTTATAGAAAAAGCTGGCCTACTTAGTATTGAGTGAGAGAAAAACTGAACATATACACAATAACACCAAACAGACAGAGCCCAACTCAACCAAGAGGTGAACTGAATGAAGACGGTGAAAAATGATTTGTGTCTACAAATGGCCATTTAACATGTGCAGATGCAACTCGGGAGATCAGCTGGTCAGCCAGCTTGTCTTAACAATATCTTTTCTGCAGAACAGAAAAGCTCTGACTTCCATATTTCAATTCAAATAAAACTGTAATGTTCAGAAGCGTATGGAGTTTCTCTGCTCACCTTCGACAGCTGCCTTTCAGTGTAGAGAGCCACAAGAATGAACACATTAGACACTGAAACACATTGAGAAAACAACGCAGTTAAGACCCACTTAGTATATTGGTTTAAGATAAACAGAAGTTTTTTTTTATCATGTCTAGAACTGCTTCTTCATTGTGTTGTACTAACTATTTTTTTTAAAAGACAAACTCAAATCCTGAAGAACTAACCCAAATTTACAAAGAAGACACTGTTGGTAGGGACAAAGTCTATAATTTTAACCAGCAGGGGGCGATGGATGGCTGCTTACGTCCCTGTGCATCAAGGATTCATCATGCAGTTTTCTAACAGACACACAAATTAAAATAAGTGTCGGAGGACCCACTTCTTTATTATTTACACCTTTATGCTTAAAACCCAGAGAGCAAAGACACTCGGATTTGCACATTAGCAAAAAGAAATAAGCTACTTTTTTTTTTTTTTTTTTTTTTTTGCAAACCAATGCAAAAAGCAGCCATAATTGTTTTGGTGCATGATTAATTTTCACGCAAGTATTTGCAATTAGTGATTTATCTCTCTCAGTTAATTTCTACACCATTATAATTAAACAGACCAATCTGTAGCGTCATCATTAATATAAAGCCTAAAAGCTTTTGTTACTTTTTAATAAAACCTAAAATGTGCTTGTTCCAAGCAAAATATGCACATAGTGCACAGATCACATCTATAAAAGAAGAAAGCAAACAAATGACTTCCTGAGAAGTGCCCAATATACAGGTGGATCCAATCAGTAACGACAATTATCCAATCATGTTAAGAACAATCCCGAGTAGCTGCCATTATACAAATGACAGCTGATTGTAGCAGGCCCAGTCATGGAATGATAACATATTTTTGTAGTGCCATCTGGAGCTGAAAAAAAGAAGTCACTCAAACAACATGTCGAATCCTTGAGGGGTCACTGAAGAAATGCACCGTAGATTAGAGAAAGCAGACGTA
Organism: Poecilia formosa; assembly: GCF_000485575.1. NCBI lineage: Eukaryota > Metazoa > Chordata > Actinopteri > Cyprinodontiformes > Poeciliidae > Poecilia > Poecilia formosa. Next base: position 2,252,473 of record NW_006800016.1, on the reverse strand, counting down.
TTCACAGCAGCCATCTTTACATTCTGAAGTACAGAGGTAGAAATTACAATATGTCAAAATATAGATATTACACCTCAACACAGGAGCCAAGAAGTTGAACATTTTGTCTTCCAAACAGACATTAACCATAAGCACACAAACCAAAAGCGTTTAAGAACATCGCTCAAAGTTTATGAGTGGCCTACACAAAGTCCTGATTTCAGTTCCACAGAAATTCTGTTGACAGCAATGATGCCTACAGACAAGCCGTGGCTGTCTCAGTTACACTGGTTCTGGTTGAAAGAATGGCCAAAATACAGAGCAAGCTGCTGAGAGAGCTTGTGATGAAAATTTTATACATCTATTAATTTGGTTTAAACTTAATGATATAAATGTTAATGCTGGAAACTCTATTCTAGTTTATCTTTGGGACCTTTGTTACCTTTTATGGCACACTTTGCATATGATGTACTGTGGTGTTTCTATATATGCGTTTGAAAGCTTTGCATTTGATGCCTTTAAAACCAAACAGGAGCCTACAGGAAGAATATTAAACCGAGTGAAGGAGAAATAAAGAACGACTGAACTTGAAATTAAATATCAAAGTACGTTAGAAAACATATCAGTAGTTACTTTTGTTATGAAAGAAGTTATACCAGTTTGTCGTTAGTAAATGCCTCACTTTATGTTAGACTTAAATCTTTCTCTGAAAACTGATTGAACTGATTAAATATTGCCAATAAAGAATTATTCTAATACGCCAGTGTTGAGAAATGTAGATTTGTAGAACTGTAGATTAAAGTACATTTAAATAAATAATATGAGGTTACATAAAACAGGATTATTACAACACATTTTTTTTAACATTGTGTTCAATGACAATGTAATAAAATAACACAAATAAAGCTTGTAACAGGATTTTGTTTGAAGCCATATAAAAATACTGCTATATAATTTTTTGCCAAAAAAAAAAAAACACACAACACAAATTACAGTTAGATACCTAAAAGTGAAGTGAAATATTTAAGTCTGTAACTGTAATAACTTGTCCAGCTCCTACATGTAGAACCTGTTGGATGTGGCAGAGCAACACATTTGCAGAGCAATGAAAAAAGCTGATCCACCCCTAACAAACCACTTCCTGACATGTAAAACTTTCTAAGGCTGGCCTTGCAAACTTTATCCATTTTGCTGGCAGGCACCATCATTTGAGAGTTAAAATGTGTGTGTAAGCTTCTGCAGTGACTCTCGGTGTCCCTGTGGGGGAATGAGCCCTGCTCCTGTCCGTGCCACTGTTAAGAAACTCCAATTCTCACCTGTCTCTTTACCTGCCGTCTCTGCAGTCATTTGCCTCAACTCCATCTATTTTTCCCTTCTCTTCAAGCTCTTTCCCTGTCTTGATGCAGAATTTCACCTCCTCTTTTTCCATCTCCTCTCCCTTTTCCCAGCCCTCCATACATCTTCGCTCACTTAATTTAATCTTCCATTAAACACTTCCCCTACTCCACTTCTTACCTCTCCGCTCCTGTCTCTGTTGCTCACCACCCAGATCCCTCCCCCCACTTCTCTGCAGGAGAGTACCAGTGTTGGTATATAGGGCAGGTGATTGTCCCACTAGAGACACTGCGAGCTGCACTGCTGCAGACCTTCACTGCAATGTAACATAAGGATAAATATGGAAGGAACTGCAGCAGTGCACAGCATGCACCTGTGTGCTGCTGCAAACAAGGCAAGTTCTACGTGAGGCTGAACTCACTGCACTACTTGAGGAAGAGGGGAATTAAAAAATAATAATACGTTAGATACAATATGTTTTTTTCCCCAACTGTAAATAAAAGAGTTTTAAATGATCTCGTTGTGGTCCCAAAACATAATGCATGCTACATGTAACGTCTAAATTTGTTTGATTATCTTTTGCAACCGTGGTTTAGTCAGTGGTTGGACCACTGAGTAATCGTAAATGACTACTAATTTGTCTTGGAAGTTTGACATAATAATTTTCCATTTATATACGTTAGCAATCAATACAACAAACCTGCAAAGGACTCTTAAATGTCCTTCTTACTCCCTTAGCTACATTAGTTAGATTTGCTATAATCGTGTTTTTTCTTTTCTTTTTCAGTCTGCTTTGCTTCATCTTAAAAGCTTATGTGCCTCCTGTGTCTTGGGTAACACTACAAGCTGTGCATGTTTGCTTTTCATTCGCTGGCAATCACCTCCTTCAAAACTCAGTTTATAAGGTGGCTGAAACTACGTCACTGGCGACACAGATTTAAAAGACAGCGAGAATAAAAAGTCATTATTAAAGAAAGATAGATATTTTCATAGATTTTTGTAATGCCAGTGGCTCTAACACTTATAAGACAGAGAGGAGGGAAGGTATGCAGCAAAGTTCCCATGCTTAGGAATTCAACATCGCCTGACTGCATTAAGGAATAATAGTCATCTTATTAGGTGCCTCCCCCAACCATAACTACGGCTCTTCATACCTCAATCTGGAAAGCTGCTGGTTTTTTGTTTGTTTTTTTCTTAAGTACAAAGCTGTTTATGTCTAGTTGGGTAATAAATATGACAGTGGCCTACATAAATAAAAGACATGAGTACTGTAACCAGCAGTATTAAACTAAAGATTTTGTTTTATTTAATAACATGCAAGAACTACTGGCCAGTAAAACTCATTAATAAACTGCAGTGAAAGAGAAAGACTTAATCTAGTGTTAAATTCCTCCTTTTACTCCTGGATGATTGAATCATCAACTCTCTTTGTCTCTAATTACCATAGTCAACAAAGGCTCAGACATGTAATTTTGCACTAAAAAAAAAAAAAAAACAACTTTTCTGTGTTCCTCTAGCAGAAGTCTTTCTCTACTTTTGTTTGGTGAAGAATCATACTTCACCTATTGCTGTTGAGGTTAACTCATGCATTCATCATCCACTTAATCAACACACCTGTGTGATGAAAATTTTCTCAGCCATGGTGATCTGAAAGAGTTTAACCAAATCCTTCAGAGACTTCAGAGGTTCCGTCTACGACTACAAGTCGTTACAAATATGAAACGCATCAAATCTTTCTGTAGGAAATCCCTCAGAAGATTTTTCACCTTCATAATGTCAAACGTTCAACAAACTACTCCCCTTTCAAGCCTGGTGACATAAGACTCGCATACAAAATTTTGAAATCCAAAACCAGCATCTGCAGCTTGTGTCCCCACACAGATACATAAATCTTAATTTAGTTTTCAAACAGCGACATACTTAGAAAATGTCATTTGCATATTTCGTGAACCTGCCAGAAACTATCCTTTGTTTTTTTTTGTTGTTGTTTTTTTTAAACATGATCTTTCAAAAATGTTAAATGAACAAAAAGATTACATGAGAAAATGCATTACTTTTTGAAGTTGTTTGGTAAACAATAATATAGATTTTTTTTTTCTTTTACCTACCAATCAACAAGCACGCTGCAGGCCAGCTGTAGGGGTCATTCAGAAACAAGGAAATGACTTGAATGGGGTCGACAAGAATACCATACCTGGAAGAATATGCAAAGACATGTTTGAAATAAAAACGTCTCCATTGCTGTGAAGAACACACAATATTTAAATGACTAAAATTGAGAGCTTTAAATAATTAAGTACTTTAAATAATTCCTGTGTTTGAAGCACTGACTTTATAAACACCAAATGATTCCACTTCTGATAGCAACAGTGAATTCAGAGCTCCAGTGAGTTTTGTTAATGAGTTAACAGGTAAAGTTCCACGGCCCAAAGCTGACTCTCAAATGTTTTAATTATTATAATAAATAGCATATTTATTATAATGTATTATTTCCAGGATGAAAAGCATCTTGTTTAAAGAGCAACAACACTATTTATAGATACATAAAAACAATTATATAACAAGTAGTTTGTTCACGTCAAATTTATGAGACTATAGTCACATAAAAATCCTCATTCTATCGGATATAAATGCAGCAAAAAAGTTGTTTAAATAACTTTTAAACAACTTTAAAAGTTATTTTAAAGTTTTGTTTTTTTTTTTAAACATACTCACTTTAAAATGTTTTCTAAAAAGAGACGAGCATTACTCAGGACCTGTAGCAAAACAGAACATCAGGGAAAAAAAACAAAACATTGTCAGTTTCAAATTGTTTCGCAGTAATACAGATTACAAATACAAAGAAAAACCTGTGAGGCTTTTCATCCCTGAAGCTGACTTACTCATTCCAACGTGGCTAATTCAATATCATTTGTTTTTCTTAGCACTACGACTCATAAGGAAGAGCAAAACTGTGCAGCAAGTTCTTTGACAGAGGCAGCACACATACATTCAGCATTAGATTATCCTTATTAGAATATGCCCCGAACCTTTTTCTGATTTTGTATTAAATCAAAATGACAATAGATGAAAACGGTTAGAGATCCTAGCTTTAATATATTCAATTAACTGAAAGGAACACAAATTTATCTGTATTATTTATTGATCTGGCAGTCAATAATAAGGGCAGAAAATAAATTTGCTGCTTTAATATCATTTTTGTAATGCATATTTTCTCTATTCAATATTATAATCGAGTCCAGTTTCAAATATTGTAAAGTACATTTTTATGTTGTTGATGTTACCTATTGTAATAATTTCATCTCATCTATGTAGTCCTATTAAAAGCTAACATTAAAGCAGATTTTACAAAAAAAAAACAGACTCAGCTATAATTTAAATGTTAATGGAAACAACTGTTACACCATCTGACCAAAGAGGAAACAATTAACAACTGATTGTGTAGAAATACAAGTTCAGCTTCTTCAGCAAAGTGAAGCTGATCGTTTTGAGATCCGAGACGACAGCTGACCGTCTATTGTGTAAAATATTATTTTTAACACCAGCTGAAAACTCATTGGTTATGAATTTAGAAAACGTTGGCACCTAAAATGGACGCGAGAGCTCACACAATAATTTCACAAGCAGTAAAAAGTGGCAGAAGTACGCATGGAACATATTAAATGTTGTATGTGTCAAAGTACTTGAGGGAAGACAAATAAAACTTACCAGCATCACCACACACCAGTTGATTACTCCTCTGTAGTTCCTATAACCGCTGGCAGAACTCAAAAGAGACTCCTGTGCCTTGTGACAGCTACAGCAACCAAACAAATAAGACGATGAGCAGAAGAGCAATTTAAATCCATCTGACTCTAGAGCTAAATTAAAATGTGTTTCAAAGTTTGATTACTAAAGAGAAGAAGAGACGTTTGTGTCTCATTACCCTGCATACTCAGATGTGCAGGCAGGATAATGAACCCAACGAGAACCACAGGCAACATGTAATAATTTAAAATACTGCGCTGCACAAGTCTTTTGGTACAAACCTGATTCTAATAAATAACATAATGAAAAACGTGCAGTTAGTTAGTTTGTGTTCCATTATCTTATTTAAAAAAAAACATATTTTACAGATTGAGTATTTCAAAAGTCAGCATTAATCGCTGCATAAAATATATCAGCAATTTACAAACATTTGCATAAAAAAATAAATAGGAAAATAATAACACAAAGGAAGCACAAAAATATTGAAAAACTGTTTTGTGTGCTAATCACTTGTCACCAAATGCTGCATTTAAAAGTTTCTCTAAAAAAATAAAATAAAATCAGACAATGAAATAAGACAATCATTCTATGAACCTCTTTCAAAAGTACAGAAACTGAAAAAAATAGTCATGTTTAATACATTAAGATATATATTCAAATAGGTTTCAAGCAGGCATTACTTGTTTTTCATTAACACGTCATTTCTTCTTTTTTTATTGGTCAGATGTAATATTCTAATCCGTAATGTGTTTTTATTAGCTGTACACACATCAATCTGAGTATTATAACTTATATACTTAGTGAATTGAGTTACTGAACTAGATTAACTTTTCAGTGATTTCCTCATTTACTAAATGGGTCCTTATAAGAATGGAGAATTAGAGAAATCGAACATCCAGATTGCCACAACCCGAGTGGTTGACACAGAAAACATTGCACCTGCACTTTACCCAGAACACTATAACCCCACAGAGAAACATGGTGTGGGCAAAATCATGTTGTGGGGATGTATTTATTCAGTGTGGAGAAGAAAAATTGTTCAGACTACAAGACAAGCCTAAAACTCAACATGTTAGAGGCTCTAAAGGACTTGAGACTGTCCCCAGTCCAGCAGGACAACGACCACGCTTATCCATGGGTTAGAATGGCCTAATCAAAGTCTAGACCAGGGGCCTTCAAATCCATGCATGTGTCCTGCAGTTTTTGTGCAACACACCAGAATCAATCGGCTGAATTACCTTCTCAGTATGTAGTCAAGTTCTCCATAGTGCTAATAATGATCTCCTTATTTGGCTCGGTGTTGAAGCAGAGACACATCTACAGGTTGCAGGACTCCAACCTAACAGGCCTGGATTTGAGGACCTCTGGTTTATACCTCTATAAAGTGCNAGACCAGGGGCCTTCAAATCCATGCATGTGTCCTGCAGTTTTTGTGCAACACACCAGAATCAATTGGCTGAATTGCATTCTCAGTATGAAGTCAAGTTCTCCATAGTCCTAATAATGATCTCCTTATTTGACTCGGTGTTGAAGCAGAGACACATCTACAGGTTGCAGGACTCCAACCCAACAGGCCCGGATTTGAGGACCTCTGGTTTATACCTCTAGAAAGTGCAAGATTTATATGGTCATATTTCTAAATAAAATATGGCCTAATTCAATTTTGGACAAGGGATTCCTGACTTTAGTTTTACCACATTCTGATTATCTTACAACAGCAGGTGCCAAACAAGACTGGTCACTCACAAAACACATTAATGTTGCACAATGTATGACACAATACAAAGACAACTTCTGTCCCATTCTTTAAGGGAGTGGTAGTTAAATAAAATTAACAAAGGAGATTTCATCAATTCACCATTTAGCAAATTATAAAGTAGCATAAAGGTAAGGATTTAGTCACGTTGTGTTGTGTCACGTGGTCTGGTGTGACGGAATTAGTTCACGTTTAATGAGCTATGAGAGAAACAAAGTAGCTGTAGACAGGCAGGTTGTTATGCGATTTATGTGGATTTTTATTCGTTTCTTATGAAAAAATAAACCTTATAGGAGCTTTACGACAAAGTATCATTGAATGAATGATAAGTGCATGTCAAGAGAGAGCTAACAGGGCGTGTTTAAGTCGATCAGACGACCCAGGCCCACTTATTCTCACTTCTGCTGGACAACCATAGCATTTGAGGTTACTTCCAACATTTACGAAGCAAACGTATCTCTGCAGAAGAACCTTTTGCATCCCCCGTGCTCAAGAGTTGAAAACAAACGCCTAAAAACGTCCAGCTCTTTCTAAGGTGGTCTCTCTCTTACCTCAGTCGGTCACCGACTTCAACCCTGCGTTTCTTTTTCTCGCTCTTTGCAGCGGCCAGCTCCAGGAAACTCTCCCGTGTCCTCTGTCCATCGTGGAGGCTGACGTCGCCGTCCACTAAGCTCGCCGTCCCCGTTGCAGAATCCCCGTTCGCCGCCCGCACCGTCGCAGCTCGCAGAGTCGCCCCTCTTCTGCGAGTCAGAGCCCCATTTACATTCAAGTCACTCATAATGACCCGAATTAAAACTTGCAAAACTTTTACTGCGTACTACTCCCCCTTTTTCGACTCCTTGCTCGGGGACATACCGCGCTTGTTGACACAGTAAGCACTCAGTCTGTAATGATTCAGTATTAAAGGAGGAAGTGAACTATGGGGGAAAAAAAAAACCAAAAAAAAAACAATCCACCCAGGGCTCAGATTTCCAGAGTTGACTTTGAAGTGGGAGTGAATTCTTGAAGCCACGTAAGTATGGTAGGTGAAACCAGTCGAGCAGTTTGAACTCGTTTAACTGGTGGAAACTGTAACCAGCAGATGAGTCCTATCCCGGAGCTATCACTCATTTCATAAATAACAAGTGGAGACGAGTTTCAGCGACGAAACAAACATGATGGAAAAAGCCAGGTAATGTTTAGATCACGGAATGCAAGTTACGTTAGGGGTCTTGAATAAACAATATATTGAATGTGTAGGATAAAGTTTTCTGTTTATTATCTTACGTCCATCTTAAAAATGTCATGAAGTAAAAAAAAAAAAGAGCGTCGAGGCGGCTTGCAAACCCATAACAACCGTGTCGAGCTGCTGCTTTACCGTGTTTTACTTCCTACACCACATGGACATCACTTCCTGTCTGAAACTATCCCATTTGTTTGTGTTGTCAGAAAATCGCACTGTCTTGAATGTAGCTGTTTGACATATTTCTTATGGAATGATCTCCAAATATTTAAGAAAAATAACATAAAAAGCATCAGATATACAAGCCTCACATGTAGAAATGTACTTTTAATGAGATTCTTTGTGATAATAATAATAATAATAATAATAATAATAATAATAATAATAATAATAATAATAATAATAATAACACCTACAAAGATATATAAAAAGAGCCCTGTTAGTTAATATTTTTGGTAAAAGTTAACTCTGCAGCCATCTTTTACTGTGGCTGTGGGGAGCGATGTTTTTGTAGCCGGTACTAAAACCTGCTACTTTTTCTTAAAAATACTTAGATGTGTGATAAGGACTCAACTTCATCTGGACAGTGTGATACTATCAATAAAAGGGACAATGTAGCAAGTTTTACTTGCTGGTGTTTTAATTATTTTAAATAAGACAAGAAGAACCAAAATGCACTTTTTGCTCATTTCATTCGACCACAAATAAAAAAAACGGCTCTTCGTATATGGCTCTTCAAAATATATATTTTTAAAAAAACTATCAAAGACGCATTAAAGATTCTTCTATAGTCTGCAAAAACCCTCTTTAAGTCTCTTCACAACGGATTAGAAACCATCTTTAAAGTATTTTAAAATCAAAAGGAAGATTAGTGAACTGATCCTTTGAGCACATTCATGATCTTCATATGGACTAACATGAAAATTAGTTTGACACAACTGTCCAGAGGACACTGAGAATTATATTAAGTAGTGCTGAGTGTATAGGAACTCTTCTAAATGTTTCTCACCCATGTCCCACTGGTCTGCACTAAAGTATGCATTCCTGAATCGAACCAGAGAACTACCCTCCTGTGACGATTACCTTGCTTTCATCTGCAACAGCTAAACATCATCATACTCACCTGATTATAAACAGCTGAGCACCAAAAGGAAGGGTCTGACTTAGATGCTCTTTGGCAAACATTCAGACCAGTGACAGGGAGTGTAATGATTTCATTATGAAGTAGCCCAAGTGTTGAAGTTTTGGTAATTCCAGTCTTGCAGTTGTGATATAGGAAGTTGCTGGAGCATCTACCGACATGACAATCTTTTAAAATCTTATGACCGGGTTAAAATTTGTGTTTCCAAGACATGAGGTGGTTGTATCGTGCAGCTACCAATGATTTTTGGTCTTGCTGGTTCCAACACAGTGTGGCAACACATAATGTATGGTGCAAGGAATTTGCACAATTTCATAACTTTGTCTAATGGAAACTAGAAACACTTTCCCCATCAAACTCTGTCTGATGCTGCCTCTGGGTCTTGTGGTCTTCCCTCATTCTTCTGACATGCTTTAACAACCTCTGGTTGCACTCATGATGTCATTTCTTATACCCATGCTAGGTATATTTCTTGCTAATCAATTCATACATACTCACCACTGGTCCAAACGTCTACCAAACTACATTAAATACGACCAATTTTAACCATAGCTGAACCCCTTTCTCAGGTGTTAGCTCTAAATGACTTTTGCCATAGAAAATTGGTGAAATTTCAAGCATGTTTTCATTGAAACTTTCATTGGAAGGTAGTTGTCCCTTAAGTGTTTTTTACAGGTTTTGTGTGAAAGGTTGTTGAAAATCTTCTGTTTAACGTGAATGCCCTCTCTGTCCATCATGGCCGTGCATGCTTATCCATACTAAGGTGAGAAGTGTTCAATAGTATTGATCAATCTTTATCAGTTCTTACTGTCTATAAGGCTGTCTTTTAGAGTAATGGGCCTGTCTGCAGCTGTTTGGATAAGAGACCTTGGAGAAGAGTCAGTAACAAACTTTTGATCAAGTGTGTTAACTCAAAACTCTTTGTTGGCAGGCTTCCTGCACAGCCTCAAAGTGCTGAATTTCATTTCAAGATTTTTCAACTCTTGATATGTATGGAAGAAGAAAATAAATTGGAGAAAGGAAAGATCTTTTGTTGGTATTTATTTTCTTTCTCTATCACTCTGCCTAAAGGGGATGGGATGTAAAGTCCCTCCTTCCCCTGTCTGTATTTCCTTCCTTCTGTCCTTGTTTCTTTCTCGCTTTTGTCCTTTCAGTCTTGTATCCTGCCTTCCTTCTTTTTGTCCTTCTGCCCTTCCTTTTTTGTGTCCTTTCTTATTTAATTTTTTTGCGTCCTATGTAGCATGCAGCAAACGAGGGGATGTCTCAGTGTCTCTTTTGTCAGGCCACCTTGTAAGCCAGTAGAGGGAGTCCAAAGCTTAAATCTTATTTCTAGCTTTTTGCAAGTTAGTCAGTTGTTTTATTTCCCATTTTAGTAATTAAGTTCAGATAATTTAGAAAGTAAACTACTCTATTTGCTTAACATAATTTATTAATGAATTACATGTTGTTGTTTTTTTTATTATTATTTTTGTTTTAAGTTATGGTTAAAAGACAACTTTTTAAGTAATGAAGAAATTAAAAATAAAAGGTTTGTAATAAGGGTCTGCCGAACTTGGACTTTGTGCCGTTTTTCTTCTGCAATACCCAGAAGACACTGTGTTGCGTGCAAGCCTTCGAGTGCTACATGGATCAAGTTATTTTGATAACAGCAAGCCATTTAAAATTTAGAGAATAAGAGGTTTTATTCATGCATTATTCATCGTTTCTGTAGGGACTCTAAAATCAAGGTTTTATAAAGTCTGCCAGTGCTGCAATAGGAAAATAAAATTCACAACAAATTTCTTATTAATATTTCTGTCTATTGAATGTTTTTATACTCTTCTTATATGTTAAAAAATTGACATTTTTCTTTTTTTTTAAATCAATTTAACTTACACTTTTGCTAACATTTTTCTTTTATTTATATTTATATTTTATCTAAGAACTCACTCTCATGCAACAATTGAACATTTTACAGTTACACACATTGCAGTTGATGTTACACAATGAAAGCTCCATACATTTTACATTGTACATACAGGCAGGTTATCTGAAGACTTTTCATGTCAACTGAATGTACTCATCAAATTGTTGACAAATTTAAGTGTTACAATATAACCTGCACAACAACTGAATCCAAGAGGAAATGAGAAGTAGGTTTTTGTTTTTATTTAATGTATCTGTGAGGGAAAAGTTTTAAGATCCCCTATGCTCTGAACCCCTTTTCCCTTTAATTTACACTTTATAGACTTGTCTAAAAAGTAGCTAAAGTCTCATCTGCTTACATAGTTGAGCTTTCTTATGTAATGCTTTATTTGTGGTTACGTGCTTTTTGTTTATTTTATATATTTTATTTTCAAAATTTTCATATATTTTTATTCCACTTTTATGTATTTAGAAATGGACTATATATATATATA
>NW_006800016.1:2239382-2240739 GCF_000485575.1 Poecilia formosa | reverse complement strand
TATATATATAGCTAAGATGTACATACTTACATATTCTTAGGCACACTGATGAATTACCATTTTAAGCTGGAAAGTAACAAATAATTATAAATTCTTACACTTGCTAAAAGATAGATGGCAGAGGAGGAGTAACTTTCCGGTTGGAAAAAAAAGAACATACTGGCTGATAGGAAAAAAAAAGAAACATGATACAGAGCCAAGAGGGAGCAATGAGAGAAAGAAGAAGATGGGTGGATTTGAAGAGAGAAGGATTCCACTTTCAGCATGCCGTATATCTCCATCTTTTTTCCTGCCTCCATCTGGAGAGGCACAGCGAGCGAGAGATGTGTGTTTGCCCTTGCTGGTTGTAATGAAGCCATGGAAGGATAGATGACTGACTCTAACGTAGGCAGAGGAGAATCTCACAGCCCAGCATCACTCAGCTGACCCGAGTGTGTTTATGCGTGCGACAACGGAGACTGATGCTGATTATATAGAAGACCAGTTGGAGAGATAAAGGTGTCACCAGGTAGACAGAGGAATGAAGAAGAAGTGCACGTGGCGTCTGTGGTTAACATGTGCCCCTGGATGTGCTTCTGCATGCTCGGCTGCCTGTTGTGCATTTGGAAGTATATGCACATAAATCTGAATCCAAGGCACACAAGTGTGCACTTTTCTCCGTGTTTGTTCATTAATACATGACGGCAAAGTTTTTTTTTTTTTTTCTTGGCAAGTACCAATTGAAACATGCACCTGTGAGCATGAAGTGCACAGTATATATGTGTACGTAAGATACAGAGACAGATAGAGGCATCACTGTGCTGCTGAGGTGCTTGGCACCACGTCAGCACTTCTGCAGTTCAGCCAAGGACTCCAGAGCAACACGTACATCCATCTCCATGATTTGGAGGGAGGGAAAGAAGGAGAGGAGGAGAGCTAAAATCAGCGAGAGCGATTTGAGTGGCTGATTCCGGACTTTTCTCTTTGACTTACCTGGGAATAAATCTGCTTGCATGGCAGCCAAAAATGCCACATATTCTTACAACTCGATTAAGACGCTGAAGATTTATTCAGAACATTGTCAGCATTTTGTTGTATTTTCTTTTATGTATCTGTCTTGATGTGGCACGATGTGAACAGATGTGAACAGATCCTCCTATTGTTTGCCATAAACTATTAAAATGTATTCCATTGACTTCATAACCAACATGTATGCTGGAAGTGCCACAAATTCCCAGATATACCATTAAAACATCACTGTTAGTCTGTTAGTAGTTTTGATGTCTACCAGAGGCCTGGGAGCTTGAGGGTTCTGCGCAGTATCTTGGCTGTGCCTAGAACTGCACATTTCTGGACTGAGATGTCTGATGTTGTTCCT
>NW_006800016.1:2235234-2238676 GCF_000485575.1 Poecilia formosa | reverse complement strand
TGATGGTTCCTCCAGCACCTCGTCCTCTGTTCCCCATTGCCTGAGACATTCGCTGAGCACGTTGTCCGTTGAGGCTTTGTCCTTGATCTATTTATGGATCTTGGATGTTTCATCCTGGACAGTGGCTCTCACACTCACTAGTCCTCTGCCTCCTTCCTTATGGCTTGTGTACAGTCTCAGGTTGCTGGATTTGGGGTGGAACCCTCCATGACCAGGATTTACGTAATCTTTTTATTTTTATTTTGCCTAAAGTCACATACACTGTTCCAGAAAAAAACAACCTCATACCAAATATGAAGCACAGAACTGGGAGTGTCATGGTTTGGGGATGTTTTCCTGCAATAGGACTTTGTCAGCTCAGTATCAAAGAAGCTACCATGAATTCTGCTGCATATTATAGAGTGTTTAAGGAAAATATCATCTGTAAAAAAAAAAGAGAGAGATAAGCCTAAGATGTGCCCTGTAATATGACAATAAGCCAAAACATACCACTGACACCATGCTCCACCTTCAGGTAGCAAAGTCTGGAAGTTAGCTGTCTCTTTTTGGTTTTGGGCCCAGGAGACAGTTAATGTTTTAACTCATGGTAAAACAGGGCAGATACTCTTTCACTCTGATCAGCAAGTGCATTTCATCTGCACATGAATTGATAATTTCATAAAATATGTATTTTTGAGTTGTTATGTTATCTAGAGGCCCCAGAAACCAAATAATTGTGTATTTTTATTTTGATCTGGAATAAATCTATACTTATAGCTACTTTTGAAAACAAGTATTTATTATTTATTTTTTGCCTCACAGGTGTTCTCGTTGACCTTGCAAACATAATCTCTTGAAATGTTGCACTGACATCGTTGCGCACTGGTTGGAAAAACTGCAAAAAGCAAACTTTAGCTTTTTTGACATCATCTCAGTTGTAATTAGAAGCAGAATTGTCAATATTGGCATTCAAACTCAAAATTTTTGCTCAAATGGAAAATTACAGTGACAAGTGGTGAGGTCGGTGAATTGACAAGCTTCATAATTGGTGAGAAATTATAACATAGGATTCTGTTATATTTCATGATTTATCACCTTAAGCCTGATTTTTTTTAAGAGGATCAAACCATCCGTTTCCTCGTTCTATAACAACCAAGACAAAGCCATTAGCGAAGAGACAGTGGTGAGTCAAGCAAGGCTCAACAATGCACATGGAAAGAGAAGGCCCAATTAAATAGGACCAATTCACAACTGGTCATCTCAAGGCAAGTGAATTCAGACCAACTGTATACACATTCCAAATAACTCTAATGCTCAAACACTGCAATCAAGTTCAGTTTATTAGCTACACTGGCTAAAGAGTTCTCCATATAGGAAAACCCAGCAGACTGCATGGATTCATTGATTTGCAGCATTCACTCCTCCTGGGCAAGCACGTGGCAACAGAGGACAGTCACTTGTCACCGTTGTTGACTTTGCAGCAATCCCTTGTGCTGAACATGATTGTAGCAATAGTGGAAGAGAAAACTCATCAAATGAAGTTGCTGAATAACAACAGATCTTTTTTTTAATGTGTCACATCAGATAAAAACACTTGTATCATCAGCTAATGAATACCTTCTTTTTTCTGTCTATGCAACACTTTGGCTCTGAGTCATGAAAACTAACATATAACAAACATTAGTAACAAAAATCAAACCTGTCTCAGTGGAATCACAATGGTTGAAAAAACATATCTTTGCCTGATTAAAAGTATATTTTAAAAATAGCCTTCAAGCCAGTATTAAACATACTTTTCATTAATCCAACATTTCTGTGTAAAAATACTTTACGCTTAAATGGCACGTTTTCATCCACTGTAGGCAGAAAATAATCACATTTAACAGAAGCAAACCTCGTAAGCATAAGTGTTTGTGATGTTTTATACAAAGTGTTTCACTTAGTGAATTGAGTAACTGAAATAAATAAAGTTTTCAAAAAATATTCTAATGCATTTAATGGGTCTTCTTGTTGTTTATTACAATATTTTTGGCTTTAGGGTGAACCACTGCAACTCCACAGCCCACAATCACGATGTGTTTGATCTTAAATACCTGTGATTGTAGACACATGCGTCATGTTGACAATGTTGTCAACTCGAGTATGAATCACAACCTTTCACATGCCACCTTCACTCTGTAACGCAGACAGTTCTCTCGCTGTCATTCAGCCTGTATGTCGTTGAAGAATAAGGCAAAAATATCCAGTCTGATTACGTCACGTTAAAGGTTACAGTCAGGGCAGCTTCTCTCTTTTGTTACATGTTTGGAAGAGAAGCAGCAGGTTTTGCGCATCCCAAAATAGGTTTATTTGAACTACGTGGAGCATTAGTGGGAGTAGCACAGAAAGTGAGGGATGAGACAGTTTGTTTTAGAAACATCCATAGTATCTGTGCGTGTAGATGAAGCAGAGCATGTTTAACAGCTAGCCTGGGGAAATGTCATTCCCTATACGAGTGTGATGTAAAAAGAACTCATTTTGGATGAACCGAACTGACTGACTGAACAGAGAAGCATTTTATCCGTTTCATTTTTAGGCGTCTGTGTTTTCTCTTCTGTGAAATAAGTGAAATTGCTCTCCCCACCCAAAATAAAGACTTTTATTGGATCTGGTCTTCCTGGAGGGGACATTAAACCTTACATGTAATGTGAAGTGAAGGCATTGTCGTTTGGTTTTGGGATAACATTTATTTTAGCTGAGCTCATACAGTCGTGAAAAATTTAGGAAACTTTGCAACAGCCTGCATGTTTTTCTAACAAACACACACAGGCGTTTATTATTTGGATACTAAGTAGTTTAACTATTTAAAATAAAATAGAAAAGAGAAAAGAGTTTCTGGGGACAAATAAATTAATGCAACCCTCAAATTTTTTCCACTTTATAGTTACACAGGTGCATGTGTTATAGGAGCATATGCTGTGAATACTGTTGCTGTGCATTTTGGAGGAGGTTTTCCCTTTTTAAAACCTCAGACATTCACTTCCACAGCTGTATGGAGAATAATCTACAGGCGGAAGACATTAAAACATGTTCAGCCTGAGTGCAGATTGTAAAATGCTGAAAGGAATCTTCAAAACCCCCCAAAATGTCAGCTATAGTCAATTGTTGATATTAGTTGATATTAGTTGATATAGTCTATTGTTGATACTATAGTATACAGTCACAGCGCACAGCAGAAGTTTGAATCCCTCTAAATCCTTTTCTTTGGACAAATTGGTTTAAAAACAGAATTAATTGGACAACAGAGGTCACATTTGGCATAAACCAATACAGCATTGCAGGAAAGGAGCCTCAGACCAACTGTGAAGCATGGAGCTTCAGAATGTCCTTTGGGAAAATATATATATATATATAAAAAAATTCCCCTCTCACCCTCCGTGGGTGGTCTCTTTCATCCTCTGAGCTCGGGTCCTCTACCAGAGGC
>NW_006800016.1:2214516-2235084 GCF_000485575.1 Poecilia formosa | reverse complement strand
CTCTTGATCTCATTGAAATGTTGTGGGACATCATGAAACATGCTGTCTACAAAGCATTCCTGACAGAGCTGAAAGTGAAAAGTGGAGGAAATTTTCCCCAGACTGATATGGAAAATAGCGACAAGAAGTGTTTCACTGATGCTATTTCAGCTAAAGGAAGCAGGAGTGGTTATTATTGGAAAGGGTTTACTAACTTTTTCAAACTGTTTCCTTTTGCAGACAAAAAATAGCTTCGACATTGACTTGACCATACTATACCATACCAGCACTATAATCCTGCTGCACTCTAACCAAAACGTATCACAAATATTTTATTGCGGCCTTAGAAAGTTGTGCCTACTTGTGACATTATGTTCTTCCTTTAATAGTGTTGCAAATGGTACGGTAAGCGTGTTATTTATACTTTAACCTTTCAAGAGACACTTTCTTTTCCTTTATCCATAAATGTTAGTGGTCTGGTGTGACACTACAAAAAGAGGATATTAACCCAGTTTTACCTCAGAGGGTGTCCAAGGGTAAACTGGGAATGGAGAAGGTTTGAATTTCAGAGAGTTGTAATAAAAGAGGAAAAGTGCTCTTCAGTGACCATGTCATGAAGCATTTTATCAAAGCTTTTTAACTAATGCAGCTCATCCGGTGACCTTATCAGGCTCACGAGCAGCGAAAGCACAAATCCCAACTATAGTCTTTGGTCATATCAGGGATTTTTGGATTCAAATGTCATCGTATGCATATTGCATCATTTGTGTTTAGATCAAAGGAAAATGTACTAGTTCAATCAGGCAGCCTGCTGCTGTTTGCGTTGCGTTCCTGTTTTCAACAACTTCATAATCAGATGCTTTTGTTTTGCTGCACCGTTTCGGAGCCGTACATTGAGGCGCAGAGATCCCCAGCATACAATTACATTTTATCTCCTGCTCATTATTTTTACACACATGCAAACTGTTGAGCAGATGTAGAATTAGAATGCGGTAAGCATACGAACAATTACTTGGTGTCATACACACACAGCATCTAATGTTTATCTCATTCGTAAGGAATGGCGCGTCTTGCTTGAACTATTCTGATATAATGCACCAGAATTCAGTGATTTCTCCAGACTCAGCTCCTCTCTAATTACACGATTTTCACTGCAGACTCAAATAATTAATCTAGATCTTTAGTTGTTGTCTGCCCTGTTGCTGGTTGGTAATAAATCAAATTACCCTTCAGTATTCTTCACAGACGGTGTCAACAGGGTGGATATCTTGTGACTCTCCTGTTATCCGTACAGAGAGTTTAGCAGCCATGGGCTGAATGAATGGGCATGTAGAGCAGCTTTATCTTCCAGTAAAGGGGAGTCGTATGAGCCTGGTGGTTTTGGTGCCTCTGCCTCTTCTTCTTTCCAATATGATGCTAATCCTGGTAAATGACGTTTAAAAATTACCTGATATGCATCTTTGTTTCGTTTTGTACCATATTTCCAGTTAATAGGCATGGGAAAGGAGCTTGTTGGTCAGCTTCTTCACAGCCATTACTCAGCCTGTCCTGTGTGGTCTGACTCCTCCACGAAACAGGATCATACTGCAACAAACATTCGCAGAGATGATCATCAGGCCTGACCTTCCCTCTGTCTAGGAGTCGCAGATGTCCGAGGGCAGCTAACATCTCTCCGGATCCCACACATCCTGGACACAAACTGTTTCAGTTTTTACCTTTAGGCTGGCGCTATGAAGTGCTATTTGCAGAAAAAAACAAAACAAAAAAAACAAAACAAAAAAAAAAACAGCCACCACAGTGAAAGGCAGTGACTTCCTGTAGGCTGTCTTCCTGATGAACAAAGTGAACATCTTGCAGCCTGAGTAGTTCACTATTCTACTGTCAAAAACTCACAACAATCCTTCTTTTTATATTTCTTAAAATGTAGTAAAAATGGCAGAAAACACATGTATGTATTGTTCTTTTATCCTAATTTTATTTGTTTCAAAGTTTATATATTAATAATTGATGATAATTGATATTAATTTATGCTTGGAAACCAAAGTAAAATGAAATCCTTATTAAAGTTCATAATATTGGAAAATAAAGCTGATTCTGTCTGAGTATGGTTAAAAAGTTGTTTGGCTTGATCAACTGATCAACTGGGACTAATAATAGTAATACAATAAAAAGCTAAAATTGGTGAGAAAAATGATATTCAAATCTTAGAAATCTACATCAGTGATCCATACTTTAAAATAGATCATAACAAATTAGTCCACACATGAAGAAAATGGATAAGTAAAAAGACTTAAAAAGCAAAGATTATCTTGAACCTATGTCTTTCTATCATGTTCCTTTAGTGTTAGAGTATTGCTATGCGTAAATGAGTGTCAGATGCTTTAAAACCAAAACCTTCACAAAATGTGAAGTGTCGAAAAGCATAGTGTCAGTGACTTCTGAACTTCTGAACTGCTGTGCCGTTTGAGCCATAGTCTGGAGATAGAAAGAACGCAATTTCACCATAAACCATCCAGGTGCAGCTGTGAAACAGAGACAAATGTTTTTACCCCTAACTTCAGTTGTGGACTCATTTTCTTTTATTTCTTTGTAGATATTTAAATTTAGAAAAATCTTGATATATACAACATTCAATTTGTCTGGTGTAAATGTTCTTGTAATAAAAGAGCTACATTTGGATGGAAAGGGAAATGATCGAAAATCAATCAAAACTGGTAACAGTTGAAATCAGATGTGCAAGCATTTATCTTTGAAAAGAATTCAAGCATATTTGTTTCTAATATCTTTAGAAATTGTAATGATGATAAATACTCATGTTTCTAATGAAAATGAATGTGCACTTTAGTAATATTTTACTGAGATGTAAGACAATGTTAAAATGTAAACACCTGAGGATGTGATGTTAATAGATCATTTTAATAAGGTTTTAATTTCATGTTAACAGCATACATTGTATTTACATATTTCCTCATAACAGCATCAAAACCTGCATCCGGTTTAAGCATGTGATGATTCTGCCGTGTTTGTGTTAATGAAGGCAGAAGACTGTGTTTATTTGGAGCAGCTTAATTAGCAGCAACAGTAATGAAGCCACATGGGACACTGTGTTGGTATCTGGACAGCCGGGATATGATGATTATTTAGACTGGATTTGTCCAAGAAGTCGCTTCTTTTTAGTTTTCACACAAGCACAGACACAATACAAACAGACACATGGACACACACATGCAAGGACTTGAGCTTTCTTCTGCTGCCAGCCCGAGTGTGTGCATGAGTCCTCTATGTCTGCATGTTATGTTTGTGTGTGTGTGTGTGTGTGTGTGTGCGTGTGGGGGTGTGTGTGTGTGTGTGTGTGTGTATGTTTGTTTGTTTACCTGTTTATGTTCAAATGTGGATCTTTGGCTACAAGTGTCTAAATTTTGTATGTGCATACGTGCTGTAGCGTGTTCCAGCTTTTTGAAGTGGAGCAACATAGAAGGTACTGTGTTGCATGGCATCCTTATTAAAGATCAGACGATTTTGTGCCTCATTGCTGCTTCAAATCTGCAGAAATTATGCGTCTGTTTCTTCATTTGTGTCTCTGTGCCTTTCATGTCGTTGGGATTTTTGTATTCAGTACGAGCGGAGAAGAAAAGTGTTGTGTGGCTGGGTGTTGGAATGTGTTACAATTCAAAGAAATCCGATGTTTACAAGAACAACATTTCCTGCTGCATTATAAAAAAAAAAAAAAACTGTAAGAAACCTCAATCAAATAAATTGAGTTTGGAAAACAAATAGCAGCACACTTCATTTCCCTGTGGGTATTGGGAGTAATGAGGTTTGCTAAAGTGACACAGGTACAGTTGTTTACTGTGGAGGGATATTAGATTCCCCTCCCCTAAATTTGAAATTAATAATAAGTGCATGTACTTCTGTTGTAAAGAGTCATGAACATTTTTAATGTTTTATTTCAGCTTTGACTGGTTTCCACACAGTGTGCTCACGTGGCCTAAATAAAAAAAAAGGAAATTAGGGAAGTAAAGCCCTAAAACAGGGGATATAACTGGATCTGTGCAGAATTTAGCCAGAGCAATATATATTTTTTTAATTATCTGAACCTTAACTTAGAAGATGTCAGATATAGACGTGAGATAACTCCTCCGTCTACAGCATCATTGGGGTTTGCAGTTTCAGTTTTGCTCAGTGAAATCCTACAAGAGATGATTGGGGTGTGGAGAATTTTCCTTTTTCCATTAGGTTCTTGATGTATGAGGTTGAAGAAGAGTCAGTGAGTTGAATTTATGAATTCCATTTATTAAGACTAAAATACAGCTGGTCCATTTGTTTGTTCACGCTATCCTTACGGGCTAACAGAGCAAGATGGCATCAAACAACAATTTGTAATTCTCTTTGTTAGCCTCTATCTAAGCTACGCCCTGAACAGGGCGTTCCCTACTGTGTCATTTCCCTTAGCCTTCGGTTTGAGGGTGTTTCCTAACATGTTAGCTAAAAGAGATAGAGGAAAACACAGAGTTATTTATTCTCAACAGAGGTCTGTTTTAAATGCTCCAAATTTGTGTGTTGGTACTTTTTTTGTATACAGCCATAACCATGAAAGGACAGGAGAACTAATGAAAGCTGATGGACAGATGGAAGGTGCTGAATAGTATGCAATCCTGTCAGATGCTAAAAAAGAGTAAGACTGGTGCACAGATAAAACATTTAGCAGGACAGGGATCCTCACCATACCATCAGATCAACAATGGAATAGTAAGAACAAAGTGTTGGAGGTAGAATTTTATTGCAAAGAAGATTTGACAGCAATTGCAGTCCAACAACGATGTCCAGGGGATCTCAAACCCTTTCCTGTCTGTCCTCCCTTTATTTCTATGATGTCACAACAAGAAGCTCCAAGGAGTCATGCCACTTGAACAGATGTTATATAAATTTCTTCTCAGATCTTGTGGCCTAACATATGTGCACTATTCTACGAGACACTTTAAAGAAAAAACGACATGATGCAGTTACAACTTGATGTTTAACAGGATGTTTAAAATCGAAATCAAATTTAGAAAATTTACACTAACAAAAATCCTAGTGACATACAGCTCTGTCCGCACACGGCTGAGTTCCTATCAGGTTTATGAGGATATACTAAAATGATTTACAGCCCACTACAGAACTAGGGTAAAAATCCATGAATCATCAAGGGTTGATTTCATTAAGTGTCAAGCTTTGGGGAAAAAAAAAAAAGTTTGCTTTACCACCTACAGGTGGCGGTATTGAGCTCTTTAAAGCTTGCTGTCCACTTGTGTCACTCCAACCTTAAGACTGAGCTCTACAAGGTTAACAAGAATCAGAAGAAGAAGGGAGGATCGGGATAAAAACTGTATGACGAGTGGAAGTAAGAGTTAAAATAAATGACAAAATATCATTTTGCCTTATTTGTATAAAATACAAATAAGGCCTCTTGGAGGTGAGAAAAATGTAAATATTGTTTACACAGTTATGCTAAAAAAATGAAGGCATTCAGTTAAACAAGACAGAGACAACAAAATGGCAAAGAAGTACAATGCATGATGAAGAGTGATGAACAACAGAAACAGGAAGACTGATGAAAAAGATGGAAAAGAGAACTGCTGGGATAAGAGATCGATACTTTACTGCTGGGTGCTGAAATGGTGGTGGCAACTGTCTGCCTGAGTTTCCTCCTTAGTGAGACACACACACGCACACACACACACACAAACTTGCACAGCCATTCTTATTAGGCCATTGTATTGACTTCCATTCACTGTCGACATCCTAACACAAACTCTAAACCCAACCAGATCTTGCCTAAAGCAAACCCCAGTCCAATGTCAAATCACATCTTACCCTCTAACCTTGACCAGGATCCCAGAAATGATGTTTTGTCTCATTAGGATTGCAATTCAGTTCTCTTGAGGAATGCTGGTTCACACAAGGTCAGTCATTGTACCAGAAAAGGTCCCAAAATGCTATCAAAAAAGTACACACACACACACACACACACACACACAAGCAGAATTGTCCATCGCTGACTTCGAGAGGACATTTTGCTGACTCACAGTGCGTCCATTCCCTTGAGACCTAATTTAGCCTAACTACAGCTTCCACTTCACCAACCCTGACCTCAACCTTAACCCAACCTTAGCTTAAAACATATTTTCACCACAAAGTTGGATAATTTACAGCGTGTTTGCTACCTTTATTGTGGATTGTTCAAATTTTAAAGAAAATGCATGAAGTTGTTTAACGATAACGAAGCAAACCCTGTCCGTCAACAGGCTGTAAACCATGGAAGTCTAAAGCGTCACTTCAAAAAATTGCACATATGAATCTGTGGTGTAGATTTTGGCAGAAAATCTTTCTGCGGTGACATTAGATTTAATGAATTCATAATTCTTAAGTTGGCCATTTTTCTTCTCATCTTTTACCTAAATGCCTGTTCTGTATAAGAGAAATCCCCATCAACCTTATCCCTCCTCTCTCCTTTTCTCTGCCAGTCTGGGAATGCTACAGGTGATGCCCTGGGCGAAAACAATGCTTGTGTAATTCTTCCAAATGCGCCCTTCTTTATATATATATATATTATATTATAAGGCGTAGGAAAACCTCCAGCAGTTTGAGCCTCACAATCATGTGATGGACTTGAACTGTGAGCGGCCAGCTTAGGAGATGGATTTGTTGTCCTTTTAGCAGAAGGTTGCTGGTTTAGTCCAATTGTCTTAATTTCACATGCAGAAAAGTCCTTGGGCGAGATATTAAAATCTGAATTGCTCCTGTATCTCTTAGCTGTAATTTGGTGAATAAATGCTGTGTATTAACATATCTTTGTCAATTAAATGGGCCTCACATGCAGTTCAAGGTAGAGGTTTACATACATCATGAACATGAATGTAATGTTATTTTAAGTCTTAATTTATTGTAGATTTTTTCAGATTTTCTCTCATGCAAACAGGTTCTAAATTATATACATGTGATTTTTGTTGCCTTCAATTAGCTTCCGACATAAGTTTACCTGAATATTTGGAAAAAAATTGTCCTGGCAAATTTGGTAGAAATGATTTAAAATGCATTCAGTTTTTGAGCTTTTAAAAAACATTCCTGGAGCGTATTGTAAGCCTTTCAAAATTAACTTTGATTTGTTTAGATTCTTGTAGCAATAGATAATGTGTCAAAGTTTCAACCATCTGACCCAAACTGTCACCTTCAGATGAACAACTCGAGAAGTGCAGAGGCTCAAGCTGCTCACGAGCTGGAAAATGCTGGAACCTCGCTCGTCTACAATCAAGCATGTTTTACATCACCCTGGGAGGAGAGGGCACCAATCAAGAAAGAAAGGTTAGTAATATATTTCACAGATACAGCTTCCAGACATTTTAACGTCTTTCAACAACTTAAAAGACTGTTGAACTGCTTCAATAATTAAAAATTCACTCACTGACTATTTGTGGAACTAGCAAAGGACACATAGTACAAGATAATTAATTGGGTAACACTTTATTTGAAGGGGTGTGCATAAGACTGACATGACACTGTCATAAACATGACATAACATCTGTCATGAAGGAGTCTTTATGAATGTCTATGAATGTTGTCAAGAAGTGTTAATTGGTAAATAATGACACTTTTAATGCAAAGTTGCTATAAAAGTTGCCTTGAAAGTCCATTAAAAGTGCCAACTTAGCATTATTTTGGAAATAATAACACTTTAATGCAAAGCTGGCACTTTTAATGGACTTTCAAGGTAACTTTTATAGCAACTTTGCATTAAAAGTGTCATTATTTCCCAATTGACACTTCATAACAACATTCATAAAGTTTCCTTCATTTTCATGACAGGTGTTTTTTCATGTTTATGACAGTATCATGTCAGTCTTATGCGCACCCCATCAAATAGAGTGTTATCATTAATTGTAAAATAATTATCTTGCCCAGTAGGTACAGATCTAATATTATGTTGTTTGCTCTCCTTCCTTTCTCCCTTTAATTATCTTTGACTTCTCTACTACGTGCGAATGGCAAAAGTGGCATTTCCGAACTTTAACCTGTGAAATGTTTGACTTTCTTCTAGACTGTCTTGTTCACGGCAATGCATTTCTTTTTAATAAAGTGCAGTTTTTGCAAGTTGTCACTCTAGAAACTAAAAATTTAAAAAGCGGCTTCTCATTCCTCAGACCCTCCAGGGCGGTTTCTGGGAATGTGCATAATACATGTCAGCGTGCCATCAAAACAAGCTAGAAGCATGTAGCTTAAAGACCTCCACAGTCTATGGAGCTGCTTTAAAGGTTCATTGTGCACATTTTCTCTAGATCTTAAAGCAGCAACAACTTTCAAGGAGACAGTATAGAGGTACAGTGCGCTTTGATATTTTTGAGAGCAGTCTCTTCTTATCCTTGTCCCTCCTAATCCCTGCTCATCATTATTTGCTCCGTGTTTTGGCAGCCACTCAGGCCACGTGTCGGTGGGGCTTGTCAGTCCCCGTCAAGCTGTATGTAGTAAGCAAACTTTAAAATGTTCCACCACTGAATAAACCATGTTGTTCACCTCAGAAGACTTTAGCGATGGATAGATTTACAGTTCCCATTGCTCTACTCTTCTGAAATGCAGCTCTAATGGTTTCACTTTCGGATTTAGCTTTTATTCCGTTTTAGCTTGTCTCCTGTACAGACCCATAAAAAGTGGCGCATATTTGTAAAGTGGAGGAAAACTGATGCAACGTTTTAATTTTTTTTCTAAATTAAGGCCTGAACAATGTGGGAAGAGTGGCTGCACGATCTTTCCCAAAGGTTCATTTAAACTCGCACTACAGGAAATACTTCCAGATCATTTGTGTAATGTAGCTTCACAATGTGTAACACATTTTATTTGCGATATTAATTCAAATATTACCTGCCATAAAAATTTATGAATAATAATTGTCATAATTTAGTTTGAAGATTAAAATTCAGTAGAAAGTTGTATATTGGACTTATTGGACTTTAAAGAACTTATGCTGTTAAGTTCTTTAAAATAGAAAACAGAAAATGAGAATATAATTGAAGCCTAGAATGTATACAGTTGTAATTATAAGATAGGATTATTTATTTGTCTCCCATGGGAGAAATTTGTCTGGGAAGAGGGAACAAGGCTGCAGCAAAGACAGAACAATAGTTGTATATTGGACTTATTGGACTTTAAAGAACTTACGCTGTTAAGGTGCCCAAAGGAAGACCTTTAGTTTTAGAATACACACATCATTATGAAATTAACTAAAGGTGTTAGCAGACTGTACAAGACTATGTCCCATGAGTTCATAGGAAATACAAATTACTCCATCTTTTCTCTTGTTTGATTGTTGTGCAGTTTTACCAAATGTGATTACTGATTTTATTTTTGCCATTCTTTTTAAATCATATACTATTTTTACACTTACAATAAAGCACAAAAAGAAAACAGAAGTAAGTATTCATTTTAGTACATGTGCAAATGAGCTAACCAACCGGATCGTGGCTCTGGGACGCACCAGATGAACAAATAATTCAGTCCTCGATGAGTCTACACTTTGTAGAGTCATTGACCTGCTCCAATTCCTTTGGGGTATGCTTTGTACAAATGTGTACCACAAAAAACATTTCATACTCTTTTGTAAAGAGCGATATTTAAGTATTGTCAGGGATTATGCATCTCAAGAGCCATTTCCTCCAATCAGCTCCTTCAGACTAGCAGCAGCAGCAATTAGGAAACACAGGTGGGGCTGCGCATCTGTTGAGTTCATCATATGAGTTACTTCTCAGTCCAACACAGCTGAGAACAGCTGAAATCTGCATCATGAAGAGCACTGTTGTGATGATGGAGTGTCAAAAAGAATAGGAACTTCTTAAAGAGACAGAGGCCAATTTCAATGCATCATATTACATATGTCAAATTTCTTCTACATGTCATGTTTGATACATAACGCATTTTTAGAACAACTAAAGGTATTACAATTACTTGATTATAATATAAAATGTCTCTGTGACTGGAAGATAAATGATACTCTCCCCCCTTACTTTTATATTCTGTTATTTTCACAGAGTAAGAAATTGCCTTATTTCAACTGTATTTGGGACACTTCTACAGAATCTGGTCCCTGTGTGGTCAAGATCTTGACGGAGTGTCAGAAACCTCACACAAACAATTTTGTTGCCCTTCTTGAAAGTATCATCCAAGCTATTTCAAATAACTAACATTATAACAAAGTACTGAGCCTTCTGATAACAACAGATGTTGAACATATGATCTGTAGGGAAAAAGAAATTGCATTGACTCCGGTATTAATCTCTGCTAGCCTTCATGACAAATCCTTATAAAAATTAAATCACACCTCCCTGGGCAGATGTGTCAGTGTTAAGTTATAGCTTTAATTATTACAGCCTCTTTGGCTTCCCAAAATGTTTAACCTACTTAAGGAGTCACTTCTTATCCGAGTCTAGAGTATATCTGCTATGTGAGTGACTAATGTGAGCGTATGTGAAGAGAGCAGTTGAGCTTGATTTTATACAAACCAGCTTTGGTCCTTGTGGTTTGGCAAAGCAAAAACAGAAGCTGGAAACATGGCTGAGGGCAAAGTAATGTTGATTCAGGGAGCCATCTGATACATTGTTAATGTAAAAAATACTGCTTAATGCAGCTTTAATGATGCTGACTGCCACAATAACAGACTCCATTTTTCACTTATATCCAGAAATGAACAAGCTGTTGAACCAACATGTTGGAGTGTTTCTTCCTCATTTACCTTCTGTTTGTTATTATTATTATTATTTTTTTTTTTTACATTCCCTTCTTTTTTCTTTAACACAGCAACCCCTTAGAAAGGTACCCTTCCTTACCCTGAGACACAGCATTTTCCTCCGCAACCTTATCAATTAAAAAACAGGAAATAATGTATACCCCCTGCAGTTATTTACCGTTTTGTAACTCCGTGCCATTTATCAATACAAGCCTCTTGCAGCTTGTATTTACATAAACCTGTGACTGCATTGCTTTATCATTTAATTGGTCTCCAGTGAGGGAGACACCTTAACATGCAAAGAAATACTGAAACTGTGAAGTAAAACCGAATGCACGAGCAGAGGAGATATTGAATTCACAAGTGGCTGACAACTGCGGTACTCTGGTTTTCGAGAGCGTTCAAATCTCTCCAGGCCCAGTGTGTTTCTGTTACAGACAACTCCACAGCCTTCGGGCAACGGACTTCAGAAAACAGCAGTTACAGAAACAAATACTTGCAGAATAAATCAGCTTTAAGCTGCCAACAGCCAATTACATCATAAAAGACTATTTGAGCAAACTATGCATGTTTTCCCCGTCAATTTGTACAAAGACTTTAAAACTGTTGCTGTTTCAAAACTGTAATGATTCAGTTTCTACATTTTAAACATTTTGCAGTGAGGACATGCCACAACCACAACCAAGTTTTCTTGGTTTTTGTATTGAGCCATAAGAGACTTTGCCATTATTTATTCTATATTTTCTGAGTCTGTGTATCAAAATCAAAGTAATAAATAAATGCATTAATAGTAGAGTAAAAGATTTTTCTGCTTTAAGAAAAAGCAATATGATTGGGAAAAACATAACTACAAATTGTCATGCACTGAAATAAAAATACTTTTGGTATTTTAACTTACACCCCAATGTGCCAAAGAGTGAAAATCTTACAACAAGCCGACAACTTCTACTTTCACTTTGAAAGATATTGTAAATCTATTTTTTTATACTTCCCAACATCTAAAGCGTTAGGAAAAACAGCATATCTTGTTCCTTGGACATCACAAATCAGTTATTTTAAATCAAATTTATTTTCTGCTCCTTATTTTCACCAGAAAGTGCCTAATAGCAATTTTTCCCACACCTGTAGTGACCTTTGACCTGTTCTCCAAGAAATGATAGTGACTGTATCTTCGAGGTTAGATGACTTTGTTGTTTACTCTCGAAGGAGAGCTCCATTCATCATGCTGTAAGTAGGAGGTGCAAGTGGGAGTAGCTCGATGATACGGTCTGCTGCACTGCAGGGAAGCGTGGTACGTGTGTACACTCTCAATCTAAAATATATTGATAATAAATTAATCAAAAACTTGAAGGAATTAATTCATAAATATTCAAAACAGGTAAAAGACGTAACAGAGCGCCGTCTAACCTCTAACGCTGTAGTAGTACACACTCAGCAGAAGTGAGACGTGTTGTAATGTTTGCATTATAATACTGTCGTTGGACCAGTTGTAGAGGTCGGCGCTTTTGCATAATGTGGAGTAAAACTCTACAGGTGCACTTGCAGAGTCAGAAACTAGCTGCAGCTGACCCGAATGATGTTGCTCGCATTTTCACTAAAACTATGTGAACAGAAGACATTACATCAGCTCTAAAATCTTTACGCTGGCTCCATGTAACTCTGAGAACAGACTTAAAACACTTTTTTTTTAGATTAGAAATCACTCAATGACTTAGCACAGCAATACATTACAGATCTGTTGTTGTTGCGGCAGCCTTCCTGGCCACTCACGTCCTGTGGTTCACATCTACTCTGCATCCCCAGAGCAAGAACCAAACATGGAGAAGAAGCATTCAGTTTTTATGCTCCTCTAATCTGGAAGAAACTTAAAAAACAAGAAACAAAAACAAAACTGCAGAACTGCTGAAACACTGAGTTCCTTTAAAGTAAAGGTGACACTTGATTTGCTCAAAAGCTGCATTTGATTAATAATAACTGGAACATCGCTCATATAACTTAGCTTTTGACTTTTCATAAAATTTCTTTATATTACCACCACCAATTATTTCTGTTTCTAATTAGGTCATAGCTCTGTTTTGCTTGTTGTTTTCAAATACACTTGCTTTGCCTTGACAAAAGACTTTCACTTGTTATTGTTACAAAACAGAGTTCTTCAAAGTACTGAAAGCCATGTATCCTTTTTTTTTATTTGCAAGGCCCTATATAGTATTTCCTTAAGCACAATAATAGGATTAGTCATGGTTGTACTGCACTGTTTATTGCTTTTAAGCTTATTTAGTCGTCTGCGTCATGCTCCAGTGAATCCAGCTAGCATTCAGTAACAAGTTACTGCCTCAAGTCAAGAAAAATCTAAACTTTTGTTACATATGAGAAGACCTCTAGTATCACTGCTGATGTAGCAGCATAAGCTCCTTTAGTGCAATTATCCAGAAGAGAAACACAGCTAAGCATTTGAGGCCTGAGCTACTTGTAGGGTAAAAGACAGCACATCAATTTAGTCGGCAGCAAAAGGTCAGACTGGAAGGTGTCACAGCTAAACGGAAACGCTGGGCCAGGTGTAACTTCTACGAAGACATAAAGAATAACTTGAGCTGATTTTCCACTGTGGGCTCCAGGTTAATTATTCCTCCATTTCTTACCCATGTTTTGTCATTTTGTCTCTTGCTCCCACCAATTCATACAGAAATATTTAGTATATCTATATTTCTGTTTCTAATTAGGTATTTTGATGAATGATTCTGATGCCATGTAGACCAGGTGACACCCAATCAAGCAAATAAACTATGCATAGGTCATAAACAGTTACAATAAATCTTTGTTGGTCAAACATCCCCAATGCAGACTTAATCAATGTACCTCCACTGATAAGTACAATGCAGGAACATCTGCTCAAAATCCCCGATGTCCATTTCTAACCTCGGTTGTCCCAATTCTCCTCTTGAAGGATTATATTTCACTTGGTCTTGGTAACACCATCTCAGACCACACATTTGGCCCTAACTTTTTTTTTTTTTTTTTTTTTACTTCTCCCACATTTTCCCATCTTTGCTGGTCTCCTTTTCTTTTCATCTTCTCTACTTATTTTTCTTCTCCCTACAGGAGCTTGAGATT
This sequence comes from Poecilia formosa, assembly GCF_000485575.1. NCBI lineage: Eukaryota > Metazoa > Chordata > Actinopteri > Cyprinodontiformes > Poeciliidae > Poecilia > Poecilia formosa. Next base: position 2,221,241 of record NW_006800016.1, on the reverse strand, counting down.
AGCTATCAGTATTAGAGTAGAAAAGGCAGGAAAGAGGCTGTAAAAATGAGTCCTCCAATGGGAAATACCAAGAGCTGTATTAAGATCTCCTCATCTCCCTGTCTTTTAAACCACTCTTATTCTCCAGCTAATTGTTTTGAAGCCAGCCTGTGCATCCCCAGTGAGATCAGGGACTGCTCATTGAATAAGCCTGTAGTTACAAAAATATCTCTTTTTATCAATCGTTGGGAGAGAAATATGTCTCTCCACCCTCCCCGCCCCTGCCTCCCTCAATCTGTTACAGTCCTTCTGCACTTTTTTCTCGATTTTCTGCCTCATCAAGGCTTTGCCGCTTAATTCATTTCGCTAAGCAACGAGAGAAAAAAAAAGGACAAAGATTGTGAGGATTCACATCGTGTCACAAAGCTTAATCCACAGAGCCACAGGGATTTCGCCTCGTGCCGCAGTATCAAGATATGCTTACTCAGAGCATGGAGAGGTGAAGACCCGACATGGCGGATACTTTTCCGTTCTTTCAGCCCGTTTGTCGTCTGAACCTAAATTATTGAGGAGAAAACACAGCTTGTGAGGCGGCCGCTAAAAGAAGTGTTCGTCGAGGTAAAGCCTGAGCACACTGGAAGCAATTTACTGAAACATGCCATTTATAGCTGCTAATCTCAGGCTTGTATGTCACACTGCAGGAATCAGATTTAAAGTGTCATCACCGCAGCACACTTTACCAGAGATTTTCATTACCTGTTTTTGATGCTGTAATCTCCACTCCTAGCTGTGTCTAATATCTACATTTCATTTGTTTGTTTCTTTCTGCAACGTTTAGAAAGTAGAAATTAGAGTAGGTTCGACGTTGCTCCCGGTGTAAGTGACAGCCCCTTCTGTGAAAATACATCCATAGGCTGAATCTAATTCTCAAGAACACAGGTGTTAAGTTTCTTGATGATTTTTTTTTTTTTTTGTTCTTCTTACCAAAAAAAAAGGTCAGCCTGAGAAACAGCTAAATACATAGCTGCTATGCACTTTGTAAAGAAAAAAATTACCACATTGATATCTTTAATGGGAAATTTAACGTATCTCCAACAATCTTCATCCTGATTCCTAAATGCACTTCCATCGCTGTAGGCACAAATGTGGTTTGTGGGATTTATGGCACAATAAAAAAGCTTAAATATTGTCTCACGATTCCTGATATAAAATTCCAATGAGTATATCTGAGCCCAAGGACAGGAAGCTAATTTATTTCAGCTTAACTTTTAAATTAGAGTTGGAGACCTTGCTGGCGAAACTTCTTAAAACAGCCAACAACCTTGGGTGGTCAACACAGATAATTAGAGTCAAACAAAGGTGAAATGTGTTTACATTTGTTAAAAGAGGTAGCTGCTCGGAAAATTTGAAAGGAGAAAGGAAGTGAATTGTTGCTTTTTTCCTCATGAATCAGTGCCAGCGCCGAGCCAACAACCTTGACAAGTTTGCGTATTTATAAGTCAAAGTCAGCGTCTGGGATGTGACTATAAGCCAAGGAGTCGTTGGAGTTAAGCGTTGCCATCCGTTCATGTGTAAGTCAAATTAAGCCAAGTTAGTTTGACTGATATGGATATTACTGTGCTGGATATTAGCATAGAAGCAAGGTTTCTTCCATATTCATGCTGATTATTTTGGTCTCTCACACACAAAGCAAGATAAAATACTGCCTGCTGAACAGTTAGGCACCAATCATCGGCTTTGATGTGAAGCCTGGCATGCAGAGCGGGTGAGAGGAGCGAGAAGGCAAGGAAGGAGGGCTAGTGTTTGTCGGAAAAAGAGGAGCAGAACAGAATACTGCAGATGAAGGGAACAAGAGAGAAACTCTGGAAAGCGAGAACGGCTCGGTCACAGAGTGGGACGACAAGAGGGAGAATGAAAAAGAGCTCAAGTTCCGGTCAGGATGCAATGTCCTTTTTGTGCGCGGGGACATCATCCAAGAGGTATCTGGAGAGGACAAGAAGACTTTCCCGTTTCTTTGCCGTTTCATCACGGTCGCTCGGGCTGTGGGAACCACCCTCATTTGGGCGAGGACGCTGCTAATTAGATGCCATGTTGCTGCAAATCTCAGCGGAGTCAACACCTCTGCATGGCACGATTACGCTCTGTTTCTGTCTCACAAATAGAAACCTTTGGACCATTTTTTTAACAAGCAAATTAACAATTGCATTGTACATAAATAGCGCTTGTTCTTATTCAAAAATTTCCCCAGAATTGTACTTTTATGAATTTTGATTGACTTCTTGCTTTACATTGTCGCATTACAGAATTTTCCGTCTTCTATGATACTAGTTAAACAGCTGAAGTCTTATTTCACTTTGAATTTGCTTTTAACTGTGGTTAATGCTCAGACATGCGGCTTTTGAGGATAATTCATTTCATTCCCACAGACCTGGATAATACATAATGTTTTTTCTGTCTTTGTTTCAAAACCATAAATGTCATATTAATTAAAAAAAAAAAGAATCCTAACACCATCGAGAAAATTACATGGCCAGGTGTACACTGTAAAAAAACAAAAAAAATGTATCTAATTTATAGTAAAATACCGGCAGCTGTGGTTGCCAAAATGTTACTACATAAATGTGGTACACTGTTTTTATATTTCAGTGTACATAACACTATCCCTCTCCAGGACTGTTGGACAACTTATTCTTAAAGCACGGACCTTCAAGTAAAGCCGTGTGAGCCTATGCTACACCAGGAAGGCTTTCCATAAGCTGCCAAGGATTTACTCCTTTACAGCTTCAGATCACTGAGGTTAGCGTAGTTTGCTTGGAGTTCAACATTCAATCAGAAAGGTATCTACCGAGGAGAAACTCTAGTCATGGGACACCCATTGGGAAACTAACCAATTTAAATTAACTCTACACACTCTGCCAAGGCCAAAGGCTGTTAATGGCTACAAAAAACAGATTGCTGAGTTTTACATATATGCACGTAGCCTAATGCAATAAGTATGGAGTTAGCCCATACGTCTGATCACAGCTCATCTTGGAGGTAATGATGAGCTGTTTGTGCCCATGCAGCATTTTGAACCAAAGGACTCTGACCATTTTAAATGACCTGTTTTAGCACCTTCTCTTTGTTTAAAGTTATACATTAACTAGTAATTAAATGTGGGCCTGGATTAAGATTAGGGGCTAAAATACTTCTACATTGTTGGAAAAAAAAAAACCCCTGCAAAAATCACTGCTGCTGCTTTAAAAGTAATAACTCATAAATGCGAACGTGAATATTGTTTTCCAACGTGTCGATTTCTCAAAAACACCCAAACAGACTTGTAAACATTGTGTTTTCTTCCCAGATTTTTTTTTTCTCCTGTGTTTTGCAATTTGTTGTTTTTCTGGTGTTGCATCTGTTTTGCTCCATCACCTCCATCTGAAGAACACACCGATCCTCCTCCTGCTCAAATGCAAATTCCTTCCTTCTTTCCATTCTCAGCTGCTCTGATGAAGACGTTGTTGTCACTCTGCATCTAGGAAGTCAATCTTCAGCGCAGACATTGGGAATATGCTGTGGTAATTCACATTCTAATTTTAGTTTGTTGCTACCTATGCCTTCTTTTCTGTGTTTTTGACTCTTTTTTTTGCTGTAACCTTTATCTCTCCATTTAAATTACTTTTGCAGAAGAGTGGTTTATTTATAGGGCCAATTAAATTGAAAGGAGACACAGTGGGTTTTGGAGGGAAACATCTAAAAAAGTTGAATAATTCCACATTTTCTCATCTCACAGAAAATCAAAATCTTTTGTGTTTGTGAGATTTTATTTGGATCCTAGAAGTAAAAAATAAAATATACATTTAAATGGAATTAAATAATGCAGAGTAAAGGGCAGATACAAAACAGGGACAACCTGAGTGAAAGAGGTAGTTTTTTGTTTTGTTTTTTTTTCATAGTTTTGTTAGCAACTCCTCTCCAGAGGGAAACTGGCAACATCTGCTGCAGGAGAAGAGTGAGGAGGAAAAATGAGATTACCAGGAAAGAAATGAACATAGAAAATACTAACTTACAGCTTTCACAAAAAGAATAGATTTGTTTAACTCTGTAGACTTTTATGCTGACGGAGTGAAAATATGGCAGAGGTTAAGTCAAGTGATAGTAGACTTTAATGAAGAACAATTCTTGTTAATCAAAAATCTCAGTTTGTGGCCTTTGAATTAAAAATAATAGTTAATTCTGGGCACTTGCATTCTGGTAACGTCTCAACTCAAACAAACCAAATAAGTAATCCAAATGGATAAAAAACCAGGCGTCCTAGTATGAGATGTTGATCATGAAACTGTAGATCCAGCATGAAAAACTAATCGAAGAAATCAATCTACACATATTGTTACAAGTTTCAACGACAGGCGAATAATGTGGAAACAGCTTCAAGTTTATTTTTCCAATGGTTTTCTTAAAAACTACTGTAGACATGAGATATATTTGTGACATGCTCAGATGTTGTTCTTTTTAATGTCCACTATTTTTCACCTAATTTACCTTTTGCTATACATTAATGTTACCAGGCACCAAAAGCAAAAAGACAAGTAGGCCTTGGTTTTAAGGTTCAGACAAATTGCAGGAGTTGCAAATTGAGTGCAAAAGTAAAAAAACACACAAAAAAAACAAAAAAAAAAGTTGTCACAAATGCCATGCGACTATTAGAGACAGTGGAGGTTCCTTTAAACATCTGAGGTTTAAGCAAGAAAACAAGCAAATAACTACTTAAACTAAAAAAGTATTCTGTCAAGTCAGTCTTTACATAGAAATCTTGTTGATTTTATATACTTTATGCTTTTTTTCTTTGCAAATTTGATGGTGCTTGTACACTTTTGGTCTGTCGTTTATGAGTCCTCAGGAGCAACCTGTGTTAATAGGATTAAGCATCTTTATAATCTAGGAAATTATTGAAAAGTTAAATCACTTTGGCAGTCTTTTTTTGAAATTAAAGTAATTTTTGCTTTTAATTTTAAAATCAAGTCGGAGGGATTGCCTGTTTTGTCTCTGAGGGGGTAATAGTCCTCCCACTTCAATATTTAACCCAGCACTGGGTTAGTGAAGTAACCCAAGTTGGTTTCGAAAAAAAAAAAGAAAACACTCAGAAAAGCCAAAGTCAACAGCGTCTTTATTTGCCAAATAATCACAAATGTCCTTATTGGAGAAGTGAGGAACGACTTTTCTCAAATTCGACACATTGAACTCCTTCTGCATGCACAGCCCAAAATTTGGCATTGGAAATCAGGTGGCAGTGCTGCTAAATGCCAGCAGAGCATCAAGGCTGCTTAGGGACAGAGCTGAAGAGAAACCCGTGCCCTCAAAGCCAACAGTCACCTCCGAGCCAGGCCCTGACAAGATGACTGATGCTGGCTGGCAGCTGGCTACATACTCCTACTGTTAGAGACACATAAAGATAGAAAGAGACAGTGGGGAGAGATGAATGATTCAGGTCAGTGTCAGTCCAGGATTGATTTGGATCCGAACCAAAACCACTGATGGCACAGATAGACAGCAAGATGAATGGAACGCCTGAGAAGGAATGACTAATAGATTTTCGACACGGGATGTCAGGCTGCCTGTTGGCTTCTGCTGGGCGACGGGGTCGTTGGACGGGAAGCGAGGGCACACGGCATGAGACTCATCCTACAGTGCTAGCCCCCACACAGACATTCACCTGATGAGCGTCATAGCAGTAAAAGACAGCGTGATAATTATGGTTTTAGAGACATGGTGTGTGGGGGAAAAAAATGGTCGTGCACTCAGACGCCTAATGCTTTAAGTACAAGGTAGTTGCCTGATCCCATTGCACCACAGAGTATCCCTGCCATTGTCTGACTATTGTCTATTCTGCATTGTTCTCAGCTGTGGCCAAATGCCCAGGGCCACTGAACACAGTGCTGGACACAATGGACAGGCACCGAGAGAAGCTGGGTCTTGGCAAGGAGAAGCGACACACAATCACTGCACGCAAATGCACATAGTACACTACCGCACACACACGCGCACACACACACATGCATGCATGGTCACATACAGACACACACATGGGCATTTTGGTGGGCAGAAGCACACATTCACAGCTGCTCAAAGGCACAAAGCTGGCATAACAATGGCAGGCAGAGACGGCCAAACTTGCACACCAGCCCCTGTGGGAATGGAACAGATTCACACACACTCACATTTCACACAAACACAGAGATAACATGGGTCCACGTCCTAGAGGCGTACAGGAACTGTCCATGGTTAGAGGGTCATGAAATACAGAGGCAAACAAGACAGGAAGACCAATTGTATGTTAGGAAGGGAAAAAAAAGAGGTTATGTTGTGACTTATGGAATAAAATTCTTCATGTTTAACAGCTTGAGCTCAGAGAGTGTCTGAATAGACAAACTGTATTTTGAAAGATGGTAAAGTTGTGTTTTTATAGAAGCTGTCTCCACTGTGTCTGATTGGTGTAGATAAAAGCAATCCAGACATGTTGTTCATTGCTGGTTTTAGTTTTCACTGGTGGTTCTCATATTCTATGTTTAGTGCATTAAACTTTTATTTCAAGATCATTAAGAACAGAAAAGAGGCATCCCATCCTGATGGAGTTCAGCAGTGCATTTTACACCTACTGTACAAAATACAACACATATACTGTATACTTCAAGTTCGTGACTTCACTTCAATCATTAAATGTGCTCTGAAATGGCACACAGTACCATTTCATAGCACAATCAAATAAC
>NW_006800016.1:2210687-2212914 GCF_000485575.1 Poecilia formosa | reverse complement strand
CTGAGTTCTCTCCCGCGATGCGCTCCTCCATGGGAGAGCGCCCGATCTCAAACAATCACTTTTTGGCAGACCGTCACTTTTTGGCACAACACCTGGTTTGTTCCTGCTGTCAGCACCTGAAGCAGCCTGGGTGGCAGTTCTCACAAGGCTAGTGACAGAATTCAGTTTAGAGAGGCACAGAAATGTTTTGTTTTTTTGTAAATTACTTTATTATAATACAAGAAATTTACCGGAAAATAGTGATACAGGAGGACGACGGGAAAAAGGGGTAAAATACGCTAGTTTCCCAGCCAAAATGGGAGCCTTGTCAAGTATGACTGTAAATGTATATCTGTTTGGAGAACTGAAGGCAGCTTTCTGCTACACAAAAAAAAAAAAAAACAAAGACGCTGCAAGACAACAAGCTTGAGGCGAGGCTTTTAAACTTCCTGTCTTGGCAGAAGCGCGTGTTAAAATGTGTCAGTTCTGAATTTGAGTTTTTGCGTTTATTTACAGCACACCTCCAGCCAGCTGACTCAGAAACAAACTCTCCACCTCCCCTCGGACGTTTGATCGTATGTTTGCAGTATATTTCCTTATTGATCTAAAAAGTAGCTCACAAAGTGAGGTTCTGCAGTATCATTGTGAAATCATCTTTTATCTGCCTCTGTCCCTACTCCTCCTCACAGTTTGCTGCTGAATCTGTCCATCTGTCTTTTTCTTCTTCTTCTTCTCCTCCTTCTTCTTCTTCTCTTTCTCTGCCTGTCTGCCTGTTAGCGACAGCAGCTGTGCAGGGATACATCTAGCAGGAAATTCTCCATCTTGACTGGCTGTCTTGTGCCTGACAGCAGAGAAGCTGAGAGCTGAAGAATCAGGAAACGGCTTTTATCTTGTCTGTCTCCTGCCTTTTGCTCCCAACTCCCAACTCGGCTTCTGAGTGGAGAACAGTGTGTCTCACTGTGTGTTTGTGTGATTGAATTGGCTGGGCAGAGTCATAAAAGCAAGACTAGTGAGGAAATGATATTACAAAGAGAAATGAAGAAACAGAAAGCGAGACAGAAAGCGGATGCTTCAGTCTTTCTAAGAAGATCTCACTCCGTCTTCCTTTCCTTCTCTGTTTTTGTCTGGCTGTTTTGTTGTATTCAGACAAACCCGCAGCACTCTGGTGGTGAAACAGCCGTGTAGACACAACACAACAGATGAAGAGTGTCAGCTGGTGGTTAGAGGCTCACACATGCTGCTTATCTCGTTCTTTCCTTTCCCCAACTGGATCTTAACTCTCAGCTTCCTTCCAGTATTTTGTCCTCTTTGTTTTTTCTTCCCACCAACTTGTCTGCTGAAATCAACCACAGATCAATCATCACCCAAACACTTGATCAGCAGCACCGAATGGCCTGGCAGGATGCATTGATCGTATGTGTACAGCATTATATGTTTGAGCTGTTGTCAAAGAGCCACTCACAAGGAGAGATCCTCATCTCAAATAGTTTTTAAAACATTTTATTTGGGCATATAAAAAAAAAAAGAGAAAAAAACTCAGATTGATTATCCAAAGGTTAATTTATTACAGTATTTCTTAAAAACTGATACATATTTTATAAAATTTGAAAACGTAACGTATGCAGGGATTGATTTCTGTTCATCCAGGTGATCATGGCATCCATCTAATTCTGAAAACCCAAACCTGAGTTTCTCAGAGTTTAGAACATATCACATATATTTTTTTGACTTTTGAAAAGTTTTGACTCCACTGGCCTGACACTATCACTTAAGAGTTGTCCAGCAGACAGTGACCGACATTGAGGAGAAACCAAAAGAACTCATTGTGAAAGAAGTTCACTGTTCATTCCAGTGAATGTTGAGAGGGAGGAAAAACTTCAACATCTTGAGAAGATGTTGAAGTTTCGGGGAGTCTGGTAAGATGTTTACCGGAATCAAAAGCCACCACTCAGAGATGTATCCAGGATGGAGAGTAAAACCGTGAAGCCACTTCTGAACTGGAGAGAACAGCAGGAGCATCTTGGTCCATCTTGCTTTGTGCAGTTCAGAGTCAGTGCAGCCACATTTTAGGGGAGATGCTGATTTCATTTTCATATTCTGTGGAAGTAATTTGGATTTTTTAGCCAGATGCTCCTTAGAATATTTACTGTTCAATGTTTACTTGATTTGTGGTTAATTATATGGATTCATCTGAGTCCCAAACCTATAGTGACCATTTAATTGTTTCTCATCTGTTTTTATATATATA
>NW_006800016.1:2095802-2210611 GCF_000485575.1 Poecilia formosa | reverse complement strand
ATAATCTGTAGCTTTTCAGTACTTAATCTATTTCTTGGTTCTATTGGTCTTCCAGTAGCTAAGACTGGTTATAGTCGGTCAAATAAAACAACAATAAAACAAATAACTTGAAAAAACATGAAAAACATGTTTAAATCTAACATTTACCAGTTTTGAATGTACATTTTCCTCTACTAAAAGTTTTTTTTTTTTTTTTTTTTTGGGTGAATTATTCTTGGATTCTTGGTTGAAAGAAGTGAAACAGTTGCCTTTCAACATGCCTTTGTACCATCTGATGCCTCATCTGTGCCAGTCTGGAGACGCTGAGTCATGTTGAGACGGGTAAGTAAGATGGTTCGAAGCAAAACAACTCGGAGGGAAAAAAGGCTCCACAGCCAAAGGTTATTTTGGACTGGGCTTAAGCTCAAGAATTCACAGGGTCTGGTGCACAACTGTTTCCACTGATTTATTCAGAGTGAATACGTGGTGAGCCAAGTGATGCTGGAAGCAAAACATGTAGGGAACATTTCAGATGCTGCGTGCCTCCCCGCTCTGGGCTGCTTGACCGCAGTTAGAATTACCCCTGAGTTTTCTGAGGTTCTGTACCAGGAATTTGCATATGCAATTTGCAAGAAGTGTGGGGAGAATGTCAAATCAAGTTAAAGGAGGAAAAAATATTTGGGAATGAGTGACAGGAGATATAAGCCTGAACATTTCTGGCGCCTTTGTGATTTTGTTTATCCATCCAGCAAGGAACGGTAAACAAAGAAACTCTACTATTTAAATTGTAACCTTTTTTTTTTCTTTTTAAGTAAAGAAAGAGAAATTGAAGAGAAAACTGATTATTTAAATCAGATCACACCACAACACAAAGTATGAAAAAACCCAAAGGTAGTTAGTTAGGTGTTGTAAGATCACTCTGCATTGTGGTGAAAATGAGGCACAGTTTTCTCGGGGAGAATATGCTGTAGTCTGCACTCAACACCACTGTCACTTAATGCCTTTACTTGAATTTGGTAGTTCAGAACAGTATAGGGAGACATGCAGTATTACAGATTTGCAGCAACAGATTTCACCTGTGCACAACTTAGCAGTATGACCTTGATGCAGTCATTATACAATAAACACAGCAATTATTAAACACCTTGCTAGATTGGAGAATCAAAACCTGTGTATAATGAAAAAGATGTCAAAAAAACACCATCTTAGTCTTTCAGTTTTCACAGCAGAGCGTCTCTCGGTCTTCTCTCCGCAGCCGACTTTACAAAATCCCGCATCACCGTCACTTAAACAACCACAGTTAATTCTTACTTTCATCCGACGGTTTAAAAATCAGCTGCCAATTAAAACTTTCTTCTCGTTTAGGTTCCTTATTCTTGCAGCAAACACAGTGATCCCACATCTCTTCACATACGTCAAGCTAAGTTGTGGGCAGTTGTCTCAGATCGCTGCTCTGCCTTTCCCAGACCTGTTAGTACACGCTGCGGATGTGAAACTGACTTCTGTGTATAACTGTACATCACACCTTAAGCCCTGTCATCACAGTTCCTTTAATTAGGCCTGAAGACGTGAATGTGTCATTGTGTGTGCACAGATGTGTGTGTGTGTGCTCTTGCTGTGATATCTAATCAAAAACTTGTCATAATCAAGTCTATGGCTGAGAGAGGAGATGTAGGCAACTTTATGTGCATCAGATGAATACATCTGATTAAGAAAAGCCGCATCCTGATTGTTATAATGACTTCAGCTTTGTTTATTCACCCCTTTATATATTATAAAAATATGCTTTGCTCTGTATAATATAGAGCATAAGACTAAACAGAAAAAAACAACAACTTTTACACGAGTGCTACTGGCTTCTTTCTAAAACTTTTGATTTAATGGATCTTTATGGTTAGATTTAAAACTATTTTGTTGCACATGTAGTAATGTGTGTTAAAAATGTTCAGTCCTTATTTGATAATAGATTGAACTAAAACTCCATAGAGCCTTTTGGTAATTTTTAAAGATGATCAATTTTCTTATAGGTCTTAACACCGTTTAGTTCGGAGAACTAATACATATACTGTTAAAACTACTTCTGCCTGGATACTGTCTTCTCTGCCATTTTGGAGCCTGACAAGGTTAAAGTCAGCTATTAGCCGACTGAATTAGCTTCCGTAAAAGCATAGCGAGTCTACGGTGTTTATCAACAGATGCACTGATTCTTGCTCCTTGTTGCAAACATTTGTTTTGAGACAAACATCCATTAACTACCATGAAAGATTGATTTTTTTCTTTTACAAATCAATTGAACACAGCTGGCTAGTGACTTGCAGCAACAGACTGTTTTGTATGTTTGTATTACAGATAAACATGAGCATTGTAAAAGGTGTTTAGCTCTCCAGAAGTGTATAGCAGAAAGTTTTTGTCTCTTTAAAACTGTGGATTTGTAAAATTGTTGTATACCTAGAAATTAAAAGCTGGCCAGTATCTGTCAGTCAGGAGTTTAACATGGCATATTTTGTCACTTCCTACAGCAATCAGCTGTGCTGCAGGACAGGAGATTTAGTTTAAAATACTTTTACTATTTTGCTCCTTATTCATTCCTTATTGGCCCATTTACAACAAAGAGACTTTTTAAATAAATAAACAGAAAGAGACACTTCAACAGCTGAGTAATGAGTTACAGGTGTTGTTGACAGGTGTACTGGCAAACTCAAATCACCGACGATGATGAAAGAGATGAACACGTCGTACTGAACCAAAACCTTTTCCTCAAGGCCTTAGCGAAAGTAATATTGACAAACTGATGGTGAAATCTGCCTACTTGATTCACTCGTTAACGGTGGAACATCAATTTCAGAACTGCTGTTTTCTACTGATGATTATTTTAGTCATTCTCACTGAATTACAGTTTTGACGACGGTGTCGGTCTCTGGTAAGAAGTGGGCTCAGTTTTCAGAGCTTCTGTTGTAGTATTCATAAAATCCAAACTTCTCCCTCTTTCTCCCAACCTCCTTTCATGTCTCTCCTTTCATCTTGCCATCTCTTCCTCCTTCAGCTTCCTGTGTTAGTTTAGTCCTGCTCCATCCAGCTGCACAAAAAACCCACACTCGCATACACTTGTGTCTCCGCACTCAGCTCCAAATTATGGATTGAGCCGATCCACTAACAGGAAGAGGAGAGGGAGCCAAAGTGTCACATATCAGACAGGACAGCTTGAGAGAAGTGGAGGGGACAAAAGCAGAGGGAAGAGGAGAGAGGAGGGGACCTGTTATTGAAATGGAAATAGAACAGGCCAATTAAAACATTTTACTGTGAGCTTGTTTGCGTCTCCAGCTCAGCACTCAAAGATTATATATACAGCACATTAAGGGGTAATGAGAATGAATAAATTGAACTCCTCAATTATCGTGCCACCACTGGGTCTCAGCAGTGACAATGTTCTTCTTAATTGTAATATAAATAAATATAATTCTCCTGCACGAAGTAAGCGCATCCATCTTTAAATCCCAAATCACTGAGAGCGAAAGAGAGGGAATAGTTACAACAGCGACTTTGTATAATGCATTAACAGTATTTAAGTGCGGCACCCTTTCTGAAGCGATGTGGTGTTCACATAGTAATCGTCTTTGTTTTTTTTTCCAAAACATAAATCTCTCTTAAGGCAAAGATCCTAAGCTAGATTTAAAGTCTTCAACTAGTTAATAATTATTTGTAATTCATTGTCTTGTGTCTAAAAGGACACTAGGCTAGTGTCTAAACGAAATCAAGAATGACTCAGAATGCACCACTGCTAAGGTGTTACAGAAATGAAGAAAAATAAGAAACTGTATTCTTATTTTTTCTTTTTAAGAACAGTTGCCATTCTATACTTAATAATTCTAGGTATTTTAATACCCCCTCTGATATTCTTGCCATAGATCAAGTTGCCAGAAAAGCTGTCTGTTGTCCATGTCCAAATTCAGAAAAAGATCCTTAAGGATCTGGTTGTTCTAATCAACCATTTTCCAACAATGTTTGCGGGTGTAAAATGTTGACATATTTGATTCGTATGGTTATTAGAAGGCGGCCTTGTCTTTGAATAGATGGCAAATCTAATTGGTTTGGAGTTCAAGCATCATTCAGATGGATCTGATTTCATTTCAGTGCTTATGTTTCATCTGTTTAGGTAAATGGAATATACCGTATTTTCCGTACTATAAGGCACACCTAAAAACCTTCAATTTCCTCAAAAGCCGACAGTGCGCCTTATAATCCGGTGCACCTTATATATGGACCAACATTGAGCCACAACAGGTCTAGCAAGCAGCTGCCGACTTCATTTTCGCCCATAGAAGAAGAAGCGCGCGGTGCATGCTGGGATAGTTGTCAGAATGCTGGTTTGTAATCTATTAATAAAGTTTGACTGACCTATCTACCTACCGACCGTTGTTGACATTTTTTATGTCAACAAAGTGGCTTTAGACATTCATCCGGGGTGCTTCGACTAGGGTTAACAAGGGACCAGCCCCTATACTGGGGGAGGCGGGGAAAGAGAGACAGAGACTGCGGCGGCAGCGTGTCGGTTGGTCTGTGTTACCCAGAAAGCAGTTGGGCACAATATCGCAACACCAACACCGTGAGTGAAACAATGATTGGGACAGCCTACTATATAATGTACTCGGGGACCATTTTTTTATTATTACACATACACATTTGTAGAGTACCGAACAAATTCCGTAACGTATAAGTCCAATATGGGTCAGGATGCAACCTTAACTGTAGTGTGTATTTTATGCGCCTTATATATGAAAAAAGTCCTTAAATAGGCCATTCATTGAAGGCGCGCCTTATAGTGTGGAAAATACAGTACTAATACTAACTATAATTAGTTGCTTTTTACTGCAGTGGCTCACAGTGTTTTTTTCTCCACCAGATTCCATTAACAGTCATAACCTACATTCTTGTCGGAGTCCCTGATTTAAAAACTTCCCACTTTTCTTTTATGAGAACTCATCAACTTTGGTTTATTACACGGCGTAGATTGTATTTACATTTGGGGCACACATGCAGTCAAAACTAAGAATCTATCCATCCCTATAACTGGTTGATATGAGGATGAATGTGTTACCCTATCCAGCAATTTCAAGCTATAGAACTTTTAAAAACATATTTTACACAAATGACACTTTTGTAACAGCACACACCCAAAAAAAAAAAAAAAAAAAAGTTCATTAGATAGCGTAAGAGGATCTTGGGCCCCAGGCATTTAATTATACTTTACTTACACTCTACTTGCAGTTTACTTAATGATTAAATTTGCTCTGCCTGTAAGTGGTAATAGTGCTATAGTTAATTGCTTAAAGGAGAACTATTATGTATTTTCCGTCCGCAAATGTTTATGTGTATGTTTATATATAATAACTATTATGTATTTTCAAGGCACATGGTGCCATTTCATAACACAGTCAAGTAGCTATGTTACATTCAGTTGTTATGAAAATGCACAACTTAACCCTTTCATGCATAGCGGTCACTGAAGTGGACAGGTATCAAAATGCCATTTTCTTGTGTTTCTTGTAAATTTTTATGTGATAAATACACTCAGACCACTGAAGTGGACAATAGAGCATAATACAATACACCATCAACTACTGGCTGTCCACTGCAGGTGCAACAACATTTCTGTTAAATCCAATGGTAGACAAAAAAGCAACTCAGGAAAATCCAGTCCCTCCTTACTGTAGAGGACTCTTGCAGGTAAAAAAAAAATATTGTGACATCAAGGAATCCCTAAAGACTAATACTACTGTTATATTTCTAAATAACTTTCTATTTGGAGAAAATTACAACTGATCACCTAGAAAAGAAATCCTTTTCTTTTTAAACTAAAATTTTTTCCCGCCTTTTTTATGCCTTAAGAAAATAAAAAAAAAACTTGGGGAATAAAATCCTGACATAAAATATCATAATTTATGCATCAAAGGGTTATAAGAAATTTGATTCAGTATCATAGCCATATCTGACACCTGGAAATTGGCCTCTGTCCCTTTAAGAACCTCCTCTTCTTTCCAACACTCCTTTCACCACATCATAACAACAATGCTTCTCCAGACCATCCATCGATTCCTTTTACAGCCATTATTAGGAGTGTTGTAATTGATACGATAAGCTCAGCAGACATGCAGTTCCACCAGCTTTGGATAAAAAGGCGGCACATTGTATGAGGAGGCATGCAGGGACCCCCGAATGACTACTATGACTGATTAAAAGGATTTCTCAGAGATGCATGAATGAGTCACAGCATCACACTGGTTATGTGTTTGATAAGGAAATTACATTATAACATGATATAAAGCTCAAAAAGTCAGTTTTGCAAAATGCCCTTGCTTTAACATTAAATGTGTACCAAAAGAGTCTGTATGAGTATAATAGGTCACACGCATTGAGACATTACATTGAAGGAACATGGGCTTGAGCAATATTACTCATGTCTTTTTTTCTCTCTCTCTGTCTCCTCCAATATTGTTTAGCAATAATGTGTTTAGCAATGCAGATCAGAGTGTGAAAACCCAAGAGAACTCCTCCAGTTGTCCAACTATCCTGTAAGGGTTGTGCATTTTAATGATCGCTTCAACATTTGCCAAGAAAAAGACCTCCCCTAAACTCTCTGCCACTTTCCTATTCTTATGGGATAAGAAAACGCCCGTGTTGGCCTTCTCAACCCTGTCTGTAGTTTAGACATCAAAGATCAAGACGTCTCCAGGGATCTAATTTACAGTAGTAGAAGGTTTAGTGTTCCTGCACTGTCACTGTTAGGAGAGGAAAGAAAATGTGAAAGGTTTGTAAGTAAAATGCTTTGCACACAGAGCATACCTCTTTCTTTTCTTTGCTCCATCTCTCTCCATGTGCGTATCTCTGTTTGTGTTTGGTGATCACTGAAAATCAAGAGTTTCTCATGACATCATGAGGCACAAGTTGCAGGTTATTTTTATATGGAGCGAGTATTCAAATAAGTTGACTGACCCTGGATGCTCAGCAGATCCTACAACCAGTTACTACATTAAATCTGATAAGGTCAAGCCTCAAGCAACAGTTGGAGATTTGACAGTATAACCCTATTCTTTGACCAAAAGAAAAAAAGCTTACTCTGTTGCTATCTGACCAGGCAGAACTTTATGCTCCAGGGCAGGTTGCAGATTCTTTGTCAGTTGCATGAATTCTCAATAAATACATGACAAAATGCAAAAACAAAAAGCTATATTCTTCACAACGCAGTATGTATAGTAGTTTACTCCTCACCAATGAAATAAGGTTTCTTGCCACCGTAGCTTGTCCTGGTCTATTTTAAATGAAAGCACTCCAAGTCAAAAGTGGGACGATGATTTGTTGAGTGTTGCTGGCTGCCTTAGGAACATAACACAGAGCATGCCCAGTTGGTTCAGGTCCTGTTCTTAATGAGGTGTACTTTGAAGACAATAAGCAGCACTTTAAAATATGGAAGATAAAGCTTGTTAGTACCCCTGGCAGTGCTAATTTAGACTGACACATTTGTTATGGCATATAAGAAAAGATGGAACAATATGGTAAGAATTTATATAGTGCCATCTAAAGCTAAAAAAAAAAAAATCAAAAAAAAAATCCTTTGAACATATATAATGCTGCCACAATTTTCTGGTTGTGCTGTTTGAGACCTCTGCTCTCTGTCTCCTTCTCCGACAGCCTCTTAGATGAATGCTCTCTGCTTTCTCGAGCTGACTTTGTTGTTTTCCCAGGCAGCCATGTGCAACTAGGCTAATGAGTACATTTAGCTGGAAAATGCTGAGGTAACACTTTCATCACAATCTGTATGTGTGGATGTGTGTGCAGGCAGTATAGGATTTCTATATGCACTTGTGTTCATATAAGCACGTGTGTACCATGTGTTTATTAGGGTCATAGTGTGAGATAGAAGTTTTAGCTTAAAAAAAAAAATCATTTTTTTTTAGTTTAAAAAAAAAATATTACAGATCCATCCTTCTTCTTGCATCACACCTTTTGATTTACAGCAACCTTTTTGGTTCACACTTCCTCTCTCCCTCTAAAGATTCTCTAGAAAGTTGGGTTTGATGCACTGGCTTTGCACATTTTCACCTGTGACGTCAACTCAATATCACAACTGTGTAGGCTTCATTTTGCCACACTTGATGTAAATAGATGTTGCCTCCAATTCAAACTGAACTTGTTGCACTGAAACACCAATTGAAAAAGCAATCTGAGAGGCAAATTCTCATGTTATGCACTTGGATATGTCTGCCCATTTCCAGTGTTGTCAAACATGGTCAGTTAAGAAAACTTTTTTTAAAAAAACAATGTCATGTAAAAGTAAAGTACCGGTCCATGATTTAGCAGAACACTGAATTCCATACCATCGATCCCAGCATACATGCACTATTGAGAATGGGAGCGAGTGTGAAGCAGCACACTTGACGTACAAACAGCCATTCATTTCATCACGTTTAAAACTGCAAAGCACACGTCTTTCAATAAAAACATCAACAAACATAGCTGATAGGAAACAATCTTACGGCAGCTATATCACAGTGTAGAGAAAAAAAAAATCTAACCAGAAGATTGACTATCCTTGTTGCATGCATGAGTTGTAAGTAGGTCTTTCATTCAAATTCCACTTTTGTACTCTTTCTTAATTTCATCCTGTTGTATCATTTAGTTCTTTCTTGAATTTTTTTCTGCTGAGGTCCACACGACTTGTTTTTCAGTGTTAATGTTTGCCTTTTTAATTCTCCAATCAAGCAGCTTTCAGCAGTAATGCACTGCGGAAAAGAAAAACGTATCTCTTGAGAGCTGTTAACATGACAGAACAGTTTCAAGGCGTCAACCTGATGCATTAAATGGTTCGTATGACTTATGTCTAGGGACAAAAGGCAAGAGTTTGATTTTGATTCTCAGTTCTGCACTTGCGCAGAAGAAGAGTTCTTTCATGCTACACTTTCTGTTGATTTCAGATCAGCAAAAAAGTGAATCCAGCTCTACGCTCTTCCTTGTCTTTGTGAGCGCTGTGCATTTTGTCTTCTCTTTTGATGCCTCTCTGAGCATCTGTTCTGTACAGCGCTAATGTGCTAATGGTTCCACTCCTTCACAGAAACATAACTCACATAAATGTTTGAAGCCTCACTCTAAATATAAACTCCAGGAGAAGCCTTTTGTTTCTAATTCCCTGCACCGTATAATTACTCTACATTTATTGCAGAAAATGCATTAATATAGTTTTAATTAGACAAGGTGTTGATGTAAAAACAAGCTGCACGTAAACCACTGATTTCATCTTAGGACAGCAGAATAATTAATTAACACTTGTTTTGCAATGGTTTTATTTTTGATAAACATTACCAAAATAGAATAAACTCAATCTTGTAGAGGTAATATTATAAAAATACAAGATGTATTCATTTCATAAATGTAGTTCACTGTAAAAAAAAAAAAGTCTCTAATTAATGGTAAAATACGGTGGTTGTCAGAATTTTACCTTGTAAATACGGCAAGATTTGTATTTATACAATACAATTCTATGGTTGCAAAAAATATGGTAAGAATACCATACATTTTACAACAAACTTGAGGCCTTTTTACAACAGTGTGGTGGTTTTAGAATAGAATAGAGTATTATCCTTTATTGTCCTACAATGACGAAGTTTTTGTACAACTGCAGCAAAGTAATAGGCAATCAAACCAAGTAAATTCACACCAAGATAGAAATATGCCGTATATAAAATCAGAACAAAGAACAACATAGTGCACATTTAGTAAGAAGAAAAATTCAACATAAATATTGTGAGATCATTAAAAAATAACAAATGACTAAAGTTACAGTTACTTGTTGCTTTAAGAATACATGTATCTGCTCACTTGCATGTACATACAGTCACTAACAACAAGGGTCACTGCACTCGCTAGACGCAAAATAAACCAATTACAAGGAAATTTGTGCTCAGCAAACCATGAAAATGCCATGTCATATCATGCAAACAGAACAAACAGATGCTGTTTTAGCACAGACGAATTGCGTCTTTTGAACGTTTTTTTGAGTCACTCCAATTTCCCAGGGTAAACATGGTGACAGAAAACACATTTTAACAAACCTATAGCCGTGGGAATCTCTGCTACACTAGTTAAAAGGACTGCGTTGGAGTCTGGCAACATTGTGTGAGCGTTTCCAAACTGCATGAAGCTAAAATGCTGACAGTAAAGCATAATTCAAAAAACACACACGTGCAAATCTGTATCCACTCACACACAGACTGTAAGTAAATACTAACTTAACTGTGTTATGACTGTGGCTAAGATTCAAAAGCTGCTGTTGGAAAACAACTGGGCATATTTTACTGACAAAAACGTATGGGGAACCAACTGAAAACTATTCAATTGTGTTCAAATCAAATTTTGATGTTTTGCCAACAAAAGACATTATGTTTTTCGCAATACAATACAAAACAAAACAAAGAAAAACAAACAAACAAGGAATAAATAACTGAGGTCCATTTATGGCGTATTGTTAAGTTCCTCAGTAATTATTATGTTTTTACTTTTGACATTTACCTAGGAGTGAAGCTCCTATTCCTCCACACTGGAAGGAGCCAGCTCAGTTGGCTCTTGTTAGGACGCCTCCAGGACAAATCCCTGGTCAGGTGTTCAGGACACTTCCCAGTGTGGGAGGAGACCCAGAAGACGTCCCAGGACAGACCGGAGAGAGTCTGCTGACCTGGGAACACCTTGGGATTCTCCTGGAGGATCTGGCCCAAGTGGCTGGGGAGAGGGAAGCCTCGGCTTCTGTCCTGAGGCTGCCCGGTCCTGGGTTAAGCAGAAAATAATGAATGAACATTTTTTGCAACAACAATTACAATAGAACAAAACATAAACATTAGTAATATTAAAATAACAAAAAAAAAAAAAAAACATTTAAGGTGGTAAAATCAGTCCTATATATATGGGAACATTGTTCAGACTGGATACCTAAAACTTGCAAAAACAATAAAATTTGAAAACTGTTGTGATTTGTAGAGGCATAAAGACAAAATACATTTTGTCTTGATACATATAAAATCTTGCTTGATTTTATATAAGTTATGAATGGTATCTGTTACCTCTCTGGACAACTAAAGAAATACGTGGGAAAAACTCACACCTCTCTCGTTAGCCTAATTATATAACAGCTATGTTCTCTTTATTTCTGAAGAGAAAAACGGTGGGAAAGTCACATGCAAGCTGCTGCATATATGATATTTAGGCATTGTTAGTGTTTATACTGTTACCATAGAGCAGGTCATAAAATTTTCAAGAGTTCAAACTTCAACTATGATTAGTTTTGATGTCAATTTATGGGCTTATTAGGGACTTAGAAAAAAATAAAATACATTGAAAAAGATACAGAGAGGTGCCAGAAGCTCAAAGGGAGAAAATAATTTACCCTCCTCATCTGGCGCCGGTTCAGTGTCTACAGTTTTCTCAGATGCTGCATCTAATGTACCTCTGAATTGAGAAGCCTGAACTCAGAATCACCGAGCTGCCTCCAGGTTTGCTTTGTTCTGATCCCTTTTTATGCATTCCACTTTTTGTCTTGTTGGCTTTGAAATTGTTTCACATTTCCTTCATTTTCTGTCTTTTTCAATTTTCTGCTCTTCTTCTCCTTTCCGCCTTCTCATATACCGCTCTGCAGGAGGGGGTGGGGAACATATAATAACAAGACCATTAATCATTCAGGTTAACTTTTTATAACCAACCAGCCTTGTTGAATTTGACAGCTGTTACACTAAATTCATTTTATCCGACTGTTTGGACTTTGGGGGATGTTGAACATTTATTTACACTCATTTCAAGGATTGCTCATTCAAACACGTTATTGATTCTCTCAAACTCTTACAGTATAACATGGTTTATTTAGGCTATTATTGCTGTCCATTCCATCCTAAAACCTAAATTATGTACTTGTGTTCGGGCTGAAGCAACATCTAATGCAGCGTTTTTCCTGCTAAAGTCAACCTTGATCAGTACTGATGGCTTGTAAAGCATATTATCATCTGTTATCTCACTTCATAAAGGGCATTCAGTGTGTTATGTAGAATTTAATTAGACCCCATACTTTGGAAAATCGTAGCTTTTATATAAAGAAAGAATATCAGTACTTTTCTTTTGCTTGAGATCCATACAGTTGACATTACACAACACAAATGTGCAAAGTTATTCTCATTTGACAGGATATGGCCTTACAAAGCCTTATTGCATAAACTAGTGCAATAAATAACCTCTTTCTGAAATGTACCTCGTGTTATTCTGATATTCACACTTACTTTTGAGGACTCACACATTCCTTTTTTTTCACTGGAAAAGCTAACTTACTGACATTTCTGGAGATATCTTCTTCCATATTTGGGTTCTCTTTGCTTTATTATTGTATTTGTCTGCCTCGCTCAATAAAATGCCCTGGAAGCTACGAGGATGGATTCAGGTCATGCAGCAAACAGGTGAAACCAGATATTTACAGACATTTATATTGTGTAAAAATACATGTTCTGGTTTTCCCACCATCTAGCATCAAACTAAACCTTTCCTGATTTAGCTCAGTTTGGAGAACTAAAGTTGCTTTATTTGCTAAATACCAGAATAATTACAGTGTTTTATATAAAAACACTTCCCAGAGCTGTATATACATATACATATACATATACATATACATAGAATATATATTTAATGTTTGTGTCGGGGATCAGATGCACTACTGACGTTTGTTCAACTGAACTTTTGAGTGCCTTTAAATTCTTTCTTTTTGTTTATTGTCAACTGAGAAATGATACAATTACGGCATGTGATGCAATTGATGACATTTCGGTGACATTGCACAGAGATGAACTCACTTCATTTGTACACTGGGACACTTTAAGTGGAGTTTAGCATTATTTTCTTGCTACTTAAATCCAAAGTTATTCAGATAAAGGAAATCATAAGTATCTCAGACCCTGGTGTTACGCAGCACCTTCATGCTGGAAAACCTTTTTAACCGTTTTCCTAATACAGCTACAAACTTTGCTGTAATTTATTGGGATTTTTTATTATAGAAAAACATTTTTTGAACATTTTTTGAACTTCACATCATTATTCCCTCATCCTAAACATACCTGGAGTCTTACTTTGATTCTTTCATGCATATTTTAGAAATCCTTAAAAATCCCATAGCAGCCATTCAGAGGAGCCTAATCACTTGTTCATGCAAACAAGAGAATGGGAGAGGAGCTTTTTCCACTAAGCTCCTCCGGAGCTGAAGTCCACAGACGGGCACTCCTCCCTCACCCATTCGCCTCTTTACTCCTGCAGACTAGTGGCAGCAGCTACTAGCAAACACCTGATGGAACTGCAAGTTTGCTGTTCCCAGCAAAATGCTCCTAAGAATCTTTGTAAACAACATAATGGGGAAATTTGTGTTACAATGACGTGAAGGTAGTGGCCTGTCAGAATGAGCAGGAGCTTCTTAAAGAGACAGAGGTCTAATTTTAGAGCATTAAATAATTAAATCAAATCTCTTTCAAGTTATGTTTGACATATACATATTTTTTATAACAACTGAAGCTTATATAGTTACTTGATTGTGCTATGAAATGGCACAATGTGCCAGTAAAATATATGCCCAAAATACCTCAATCAAATATACTATAAGCGACAAGAAATTAACAGAAGTGAGAGGTTGGACTGTGTTGTGTGCATAGATTTTGTGTGTTTGGTTCGAGGTGCAAAACAAAAGTTTCGAAACTTTTCTGCTGCCTTTAACTACGCATCAAGTCACAGATTGTTTCAGAAGGCTTTTTTTCTGGTCGGTGCCCACATGAGTGCAGTTTTAATGAGCTTGGTTCCCAGACGGAAATGTTTCAAAGACCCCTGATGTGGGGGATTAATAACCGTAGAGAGGCAACAGCAATAATAAGGATGAAATAGTTCTACAAAGTGACTCCGTGTGTGTTGGTGTGTGTGTTCTGCCGGGTGTTTTCTCACTAAGAGAATCCAGCGTTGTGTTTCGTGAATGCATTTGTGCGTCCCTGTAAAGTCTGCCTTCTATGCACCAGCCCTAATTTTGTTGTTGCTGTGAAAAGGGCAATGTCACGCATGTCTGTTTACAGGCACACACACACACACACACACACTCCCACACGGCACAGTAATGTTACACATGAAGGGTGTCAGTAATAGGATTGTGGTCAGGCCAGTGTGACCATGTTGTACTGAGCTAAGGTCATGGATTCCGAATCAGGAGACAGAGAGAGCGGGGATGGAGGGCGCACAACTGAACGGGCTGGAGAGAAAACAAAGAAGTCAAGCAGAAAAAGATGGACACGAAAAGAAATGACAGTTTCTTAGGAGACTTTCTTTTTTATAGGAAATTCTGCGTTCTGTGGAAACCGCAAAGTATAACTGGTTACTTAGATAATCTCTTTGAGCCTGTTTTCTTGGTGCTTTCAGCCTACAGTTGAGGTTTTTGAAATAAGAATCACTGAAAAGGAGAACACTTTTTGTTTGTTTGCATTCACAACAAGAATCATGTGATTGTTAAGAAGCTGGTGAAATAAAAACCCTACACAGTGGAAACGCTCCGAGTCCGATTTCAAATATTAACATGACGATAAATACATTTCTTGGATACTAACTTTTCCTGGCACACAAGGCAGAAGCAGGTTCCCAAGAACCGATTTCTTCTCAACTGCAATAATGGAAAAAGTGACACAAGTTCTTCCAAGCACTTATTTGGTGATGTTTGTCATGTTTTTGACAATGCACCAGAACTGTTGAGCGATGAACTTTTGGCAAAATTACATAGGATGGAAAACAGCTCATCGTGACTTCCTTTAGGTCACATAGGAACTTTTTTTCATCCAATAAAATAAATACATAAAAATGGAGACCAACCTCTCACTTATCCGTCGATGTGAACAGGTGGGTCTCTCAGGGAAATGATGTTCACGGTTTTAATTGTTTCATCATCATTTCGTCATACAGGGCTTCTGGCATAGGATTTCTGACTATTAGCCTGAAAATGACAGCATATTTGAGTTCTGCGTATGTTTTGGTGGGGATGTGTGTGCATTGGGAACAGGGGGGCCGTTGAATCAGGTTATTTATTAACATTTTTTGCTATTTTCAATAGGGAGATTATCACCATATTTAAATGTTAAAGATGCAAATTTCCTATTCAGAGGAATGACATTTGTATTCAGAAGTTGTAGGACTGACTCTTCACTTCTGACTAGCCACTGTTTCTCTGATAGTTTCAGAAATGTTTCTCATGTACATGATAACGTCCTCTAACACCACCTTGATTGCTTGCTTATCGTCTGCAGTATAAGTTTCTTAAAACTGCTGAGCATGCAGCACAACTCGGCTTTGATCAATGAAGAATAAATCGAGTGTGTCGTGAAGCTAAATAGTGACAATGGGCTTCTTCTTATGGACTCAGTGTATTCGGCTGAATACTTTAATTTTAAGTAAACTGTTAAATTTGGGACTGCATGGCACAATTATTGCTTTGGAGCAAAAAGGTCCTCGACTTCAAAAAATCATCTGCTGTTTCTGGATGAAGTTTGTTCTTGCATGGATTCTCTGACTTCCTCCCACCGTCCAAAAATTGACTATTGGGTTTCCTGGTTACTCTAAATTGCCCTCAAGTATGAGTAGTGTCCCGGTGTGTCTTTATGTTGCCCTGTGATGGACTGGCGACCTGTCCATGCCCGAACACTGAGCAGCAGCCCCAAGGACAAGCAGGTGTAAACCATGGATGGATGGGTAATTAATAAAGTAGTTGTAAAAGTGTCCTAGTAATTTGCACATGATGATACATCTAAACTAAGCTTGCAGGTGCAAACCGCAAAGGTCAGCAGCACTGGTTGGCACACACCATTACTTGAATAGTAAGGTGAAATTAAAAGCTCAAAACTGCCAGCTTCTCTGAAACAAGTATATATATTTTTTGCTTTTGAGTGCATTAGATATTCAGGTGGAAATATGTGGGGGATCATGAGGCGTAACATAAAGTTTCAGATCTAAACTGATACATATTTTCAGCTTCTGGATCATATCAATGCACTGAGCAGTTCTGTCCATCTAGTTGTCTCTCTAAAGGTTTTGTTGAAGAATGAGCATTGCTTTTTCTAATTACCACAGGATTATGTTCAGAAAGTCTATGCGCTTTCCTGATAGAGGCTTTTAACCAAAAGTCATATTCTGCTTATGTTGTGCGTCAGCGGATTAAGTGTTGCAGCACTTCTTTGCATTTTTGTTGGTGAAAGTAAGCAAAAATAATGATATTTTTAATTGGATGAGCACCAGGTGAGCAATCAGCAAATGCTTCTGACAGAGCCAATCGCTTTACCTTACATCACTCATGGTTTGTTGATCTGATCAGGAGCCAGAAATGCCAAGTAAGAACAGTCACAGCTCCTGCAGTAGAGGAACAATGGGGGAACGCCTATAGCTCTAATGATAGAAGCCTTAGAAGGTCTATGCAGTCCAGATGCACATATTGCTTTTCCTTTTGTTCCTCACTTTCCCTTCTTCTCCCTCTTTATTTCCTGTTCTGTCCTGCACTGTTCTGCTCACTTCTCACACCTTCTCTGACAGAGCTATTTTCTGCCTGCCAGGCAGTTTGCAGACAAGCTCTGTTTTCCACGCTGATGAGAGTCTTCATGTCGTGTGTGTTTGCGCGCACGCGCGCCCTACAAGTTGCTGTTCGATTAGTGTTCACCGTCATATCTGATGGCGCATGAATGTGCACGCGTGAGACAGGAAAGCAGCATCTTTTTTGACCATTGGCTTCCTATGTTTGCAAGCAGTACTTGCCCGTGTGTGTGTGTCTGTGTGTGTGTGAATGTGTGTGATCCCCCCGTTGTGACAGTGTTGAAATCCAAGCTGACATCCCCTTCTCCCTGCAACAGCATATGCCCCTCAGCAAGACCACTGGGAGGCTACAGAGAGAGAGAACATAGGGGAGGGAGATGGAGAAGGAGTGAGAGCTAAGAGAGGGAGGGCTAAAATAGAGAGACCATGGAAAGCGATGGCTAATGAGTGATGAGAGGGAGGAGAGGATGGAAAGCAAGAAATGATGGAGGGAAAAGTGAGGGGAGAAGTAGCCAAAGAGGAAGTGAGAGGAATGGGATGAGAGTTACAGACTTGAGAGGAAGACAGAGGGAGGGAAAGCACCCCCACTGCGTTCCTTTTCAGTCCTGCTACCGTTGGCATGTGGTAAATGTAAAGCTGCTGGCTGACTCACCACGCTACCAGCTCTTATTCAGCACTCTCCACTGCTCTTGTCTGACAGAAAGACAGAGCGAGAGAGGAAAAGTAGCAGCTTAGAATCAACACAGTTTAGTTCAGCAATAAGAGGGATGAAAACAGAGGCAGCAAATTACAAAACTGCCTCCTATTCTGTCACATGAACAAAGTAGCAAGAGGTCTTTGGGAAAAGCAGTGTTGAAGTGCTGGCAGCCCGTCTCTAATGCCAAAGTGTTTTCTTTTTTTTTTTTTTATATGATAGGAAAAATAACGAAGATATGAAAGGAATCATCCAGATATGATATAAGTACTGTTTGAACAATTAACACCAGAAAAGTCAGCTGGTCTGGTTGTTTGAACCAAAAGCAGATTTTGTTGTTTGTTTGGTGTGGCTTGCTTTCACCGTTGTGCTTTTTGCAAGCTGACTACATGTAAACGATTGCTTTCAGAGGACAGACATGATGGACGACTCGGGAAGAAAGCAAACAGAGAAGTCCTGCATTTCTATTGCACATAATACCAGCTGCAGTGTAAAGAGCAGCTCATTCAGTGCAGGTTTCGCAACGTGATGCTTCTAATTTTGGAACGACGTCGGCAAATGTGTGCCGCAAGCTCCGTGAGACGAGACGCTGTTGACCCACAACATGCTACCAGCGGCTCTGCTAAGCAGAAAACCAGGTACGACTTCGGTTTAATCAGTACATGCAGGAAGGACTTATTTTAACCATAATGCCCAGCGAAAGCCTGTGAAGTTGAAAAAGACGCATTTTTCCTGCAGTTGGTTTGGATCGAGGCCTGTCTGAAGCGAACTGCACCAGAGCCGGTTTGTGGTGTGCTATTTACTATGCTAACTAGCGTTAACCATATTAGCATGTATAGCTGTTTAAGGTGAGAATGAAGCAGTTTTAACTCTTTGTAACACATTATTGTAACATATTTGAGCAAATATTCTGATCCTGATGCTTACCATCAAAAACTTGAGTTAGAAACTGGAGCTCTTTCACACCAACCAAACACAAATGTATTACAAAAATGATACAGCATTAGCATTAGCAGTAGCATTGTTTGTCAAAACATTTACCGGTGTTTTTTACGTCCTACTCCTTGTGAGTAGCTAAGTGTGTGTGTGTGTTTAATTAACAATGTCATATAATCTCAACTAAAGTGAACTCAGTTGCTCACTGAAGCAATTATTAGCTTCAGCTGGTTTAATGGTAAATATTACCAGGGCACCGTTTTCATGTCAAGATGAGATAAAACATTTGTTTTCTCTTTGGAGCATATAAAAATATTCTTCTTTTTAATATGTCAAGAAATATTTGACTAATAGTATGTAAATTTTAACACTGTGTTGTGATATGGGTGAAGAAAAGGGATTGAAGGGTAGCACTGGAAGTGAACTTTGCAGTGATGCATGTCATCGGTGCACTTTGTTATTCTGAGATAAAAGAACAGAGAACACCATCTTTAAATGTGCAACTTCACATTTATATCCAGTTACGTCTCTATTTTTCAGTCATGGTAGATGGACAGTTTAACTAATTTGTAAAGTTGAAATATCCCTTGATATCTATGCAGGCATCTGTTTTCCGCTTGCTCCTCTCCTTTGCCTGTTTCTTCTCATCCGTCTGCCACTTTTTAGTAATTTCAGCATGTTGTAACACTTCAGCACAGTACCTGCTGATCGGGAGCTTTGATGACCGCACTGGATGTGAAATGATTTCCTTTGCAGTTTTTTTTTTTTCCCCCCCGACATCAGAAAAATTGCATGATGGTGGCGTAAGCTGTTTTCCGGCACAGAAATCAACGCGCTGTGCACACGACATAATTGATTAACTTGCACAGCTGCAGAAAAACAATAATGATGTGATATAAATGCAATAAATGTTGAGTTTGTTACTTTTGTTGTTAAGGAAATTGAGTTGCTTTTTCATCCATATTATGAAAGACACATTTGTTTATTTCTTTCAAGGCAGTTTTCTCCTTGACTTCTTTTACCTTTTTTTTTAAAGCGACAGAAAACAGAATTAAATGTGAAACATTAAATTTTTTTGGTAGGATATAACTCCAGTTCAATCCAATGTTGAATTTCAGTATTGATCACTCAAATTGGCTCAATGTTTAAACTTTTTCTTTAAATTGTACCTGGTCATGCCAGTTTCTGGATGGAGAAACGATCTCTCGTTTAGTAAGTTCATTTAACAAAATATGTCAGGTAAGCATGAGAAAGTACTAAAGCTGATTACTGAAGAATAATTCTGGATTAATGTGAAACAGAAGAAATTGCATGTAGTTTGTAATGTACAACAGATTGTTGTGGTCAAACAACTTAGTCATTTATTTCTGCGTTAAAACTCAAACTGTCAAACAAAAGTGGTAAAAAAAGCACCCTTTTCTTCACCTCCTAATAACTATTATATATGTATTGTAGTGTATCTGGTAATGGAGAAATAGCTGGGAACATTAGTAAATCTATCATTAAAAACAAATTGTGGATCAACATGCCTCTTGGAGTGCTGAAAGGTGGCTAGCCTCTTCTTCCTTGAAGGTAGAAATTATCTGTGATGTTTTCTCTTTTTAGTCTGACGTCCTCCCAAACATATGCGCCGTAAGTTAATTGGGGACTTTAAGTTGCCCTTTAGTATAAGTGCATGAGTGAAAGGTTGTCGACCGTTTTTTTTTTTTTTTTGCTTTATTACGCAGGTACAGAAAATGAATAAATGGATTCCTCTTGCAGTTGAAACCTCGACCTCATCATGTGAAATGTCAGCTTGACATAAAATTGATAGGATTTCCCACCATGCAGCGTGCAACATAAAATAGTCAGGCCTGCTGCTACCGTTGGAGTGGACCAAGCAGTTTTTGGACATATTTCTCCTTCCCAACACACTGTGTGACAAAGCCGCTCATGATGTTCAAACTCCCTTCAACAAAGCTCCGTTCTCGTGTGGCTTGATCCCTCCTAACCCCATGTCTCCCTTTCTTTCAGTTTCCCGTCTCTCTCCTCCACCCTTAAGCTTTCTGTCTCTCGTACTCCTCTTCTTCCTCGCTGCCTTTCCATCTTTTCCCTTTAAGCTGTCTGCCTCTGCTGTTCTCTCCTTTGCACTCCCTTCTCTCTTTGTTCCAGGGATCAAACGAGTATCTCTGCCGTCCATGCTCCGTCACCTGGGAGAACACACACACGCACACACACACACACACACAGGGCTGTTCTCTTTAGTTCGTACCAATGGTAATGTTTCTACTAGCGGTTTCAGTGGAGTCTTGTCCACAGGATGTTCTAACCTTTCAACTCGCTGATTGCTCCAGATCAAAGACGATAAAAGAAGGAAAAGACCAGAAACACAAAGAGCAAATAGGAACAGTGTCAGATAGGACAGATTAAAACTGGAGAGATTTCTTTTCTTTTTCTTTTTTTTGGAATTGGACTGCAATCACTATGCTAAAGATCAGAGCTGCCTCAGAGTAAAAATAATCAAGCAAATGTTAAAACCCACGTGGGCTTTTGCCTGAAGAGGTGGCTCCTCTGAGAGCCTCTGATCGAAATTTTAAGGACAGAAAAGTCAAAGCAAAACAAAGCAAAGACATGTTTTATCAGGGAAAGCAGGGTGGGTTTCTGATTCTTGTAATTTTATCATTTTCTACCCTACCATGACATCAATCGTATTTCTTTGATATTATGATCTTGGCGAGGGCCTTTGTGATGTTTGTATAGGTTCTTTGTTTTTCTTGCTTCAAAGTTAGGTCTGTCTTGAAGACCTCTGGCAAATCATTTGGAGGATTAACTTGATACAGATTTTAATCTAATTATGATTCCAACATGTACATACAGTTGGTGAAAACTACTGGTGCAACATTTTATAAAAGCAAAATTAACCATCAATACAAACTTTACTGTAAAATTTGCCATTAAGAATGCGGTGTCATGTTGCTGTTTGGGAACACATGTTGAGTTTCTATAATGAAGTGACTGGACATGTCAACATGTTCCCAATTTTAGGATAGGATTAAATATATGCTTCCTTTTTGTTTTGTACTTGTACTAACACAAAGAAGTAGAGTGATATTGCTCGCCATCCTTGGTGTATATTTATTAAAGCAAATCAACAATAATAAAGCATCAGCACTAATGCCACAATTATCTGATCACAGTGACTTCAACAATTCACTATTTATTGAAGCCAATAATTATTTGGCTTCAATAATCACTTTGCAAACAGATGCCACTTCGCAAAACACAGCATGTGGATCACCAAAAGTTTCACGGCTTATGAAGAAGCTATTTTTGAACTTGTTAACGAGTTACTTTTCTGACTTTCTGCAGCAGGCAGTTGTGCTTCAGTGTTTTGCTAACATGTATATGAACAAGTAGTGGAGATTCAGTTTCTGTTGGGTTCCTTAAAATATATTTCTAAATGTTTTGTAAGCATTCAGAGGTTTGTGAAAATGTGATGCTTTTGTTGCTGACTGTGATCATTTTCTTTTAGGTGTCCATAGCTTTTAGCACAAGCAAGACACTAGTAGCTATGCTCATAAATGCAAATGGTGACTAGAAAAAGTAAGAAAGTATCTGGAAAAATAGAAGATCACTGTGTCGACAATGACAGATATTTTATAGATATTTCTGTCATTTCATACCCTTTATTTATAAAGGTGAGTTCCACTGCGGCACAAAGTCTGACTCGTTCAAGATATTACACAATGTAAAATACAATCCATAAGATGTTATCTGGTGAAATAAGCATTGTAAAATGTAAAACGATGTTCCTAACAGAGCACTTTGTAATGCAAACAGAGGGTCTTCATCTGAACTGTATCACATAATTGCACTTGCTTTATTTGTTTAGTCATGCTCAGGCTTTCGCAGGCCTGTCTAGTGCTGTCCTGGTGTCATAATTTAGCTCAATATGGTCCAGTCCTGTTGAGAGCTGAACAGGTGGTACCTGACAGCAGGTATGAGCCGACTTCAAAGAACGCGGGGACAAGAACCGCGAGGGAGTGACGGTGAGAAGTGGGAGAAAAGACAAACGTTGAAGACAAGGAAAAGGATAAACAAAACAAACAAACAAAAAAAAAAAGAGTGTTGACAACATAACAGTAGAACGGCTGCCATGTAAATTTGAAAAACAGAGATTTAAGAGTGTATCCTGGTGAATGAGTTTGATGGCGTTAGGTGGGCAGGGTTGAGTCTTTTTGTTACGGGCCAGCAGCTTGAGAGATTAACTCTTGTGAATACCAATTGTTCTGCAGATGAAAGCAATCCTGCAAAAAAAACACCCAGCAGTCTAAAGTTTGTTTAGTGCTGTTCTGGTCACAGCCTTCCTTTGTCTCACTGCTTTTATATACATTTTAAGTGTGCATCTGAGTGTCTTTAATCAAAAAGTTGGCCTATGCTTTTCTTGGACCTGTGCCTTCCCTTTCCTAAGCAATAAATGCACACCCAAACTCTTTGACTTCAGACCATATCTACATCTTTTGCCTTTCCCACACACATTCACTGTGTCACCACTATAGGAGGCTCTGTGCAGATGATGCAGGTGAATATGGACATTGTTTAACGAGCCCTGGGAAAAGGAGAGGGAGGCAAACGGAGGGAGGCATGGGGACAACGCGAGGGAGAGAAGAGGAGGAGGAGGGTAGAGGATGGTGGCGGCAGCAACGTGGAAAGTAGGAGGACAAGTGGGGGGGATATGTAGGGTGTGGAACATTATAGAGAAGAGGGGGATGATAAAGAGAGGAAGGTTTTGCAAAGAGGACTTGATGCAGGATGTAAATCAGCTGCATGCAGGGAAGAGGAACAGGAGGAGCAGGACAAAAGGAGAGGGGAGGAGAGGGGAGGACGTCCGGTCGCAGAAGGGATGAGGGGGAGGAAGTCATGAGGGAAAGGATAGAGGAGAAACATAGGAGGAACGTATGTGATGTGTAGCCTGAGGGCGTGAGGAAGGGATGGAAAAAAAAAAAGGGCAACTGAGCGAGGTAGAAGGATAAACCTTCAAAACAAGGTGAGAAAGGAATGAGACCGAGGTGAAGGGTACTGGATCCCTCCGCTCTGTGACCCTTACCTCCTCCCTCTTTTGCTCCTCTTCCTCCTCACGGCTCCTCTCTTCTCTCCTGCTCGGCTGCTGAAAAGGAAAATCTCCAAAGTCAGCTCTTCTCCAGGCTTTTGCTGTTCTTTTCCTTTTTTTTTTGCATCATGTCATGTTATTCATGCTCACCAAATGGAAAATGTTGCAGACCTTATTCACCCTAATTAAACACATTCTGGCCTCGCTGGTTGCCCGCTTCATGCAAGCTGTCTCCTTTTAGCACTACGGCCATGATCAAAGTGTGATTTCTCTTTATATTTTTTTTTTAGCTGCGCTGTTCATAAATACTTGGAGATTTCTGAAGCAGTTGCTATTTTTGCTCGTTTCAGCTCGATTCGGGAAAGGATTGACACCCAGATGGGTGGAAGAAGAGCTGTTTATTACAATGGACCCAATTATGTTGTGCATTGGAATGAAGCTTTCAAAACGAATCTTTGAACAACAAGAAAAAACTAATGCAGATTTGCTGCAGCATTGAAGTCAAACAGCCGTGTGGGTGACCAGCCATCGGAGTATCTTTGTTCGGCTGCTATCCACCTCATTCCTGGCAGTGTTGGTGTATGATTGACTTTCAGAGCAATTCCTAGAAAGACGGCAAACAAAAGACCCAGGATAGCGGCTTGCTTGGTCGGCTGCAGGTCACCAAGTGTAAAATTTGAGTGCAAAAGATTTAGCAAGGAGTGTTTTAGTATTCAGCTTACTTTTCCACATTTAGCTCATGTTCATCACCGTACATTTAAAAGGAAAATGTCTAAAAAAAAAAAACCTGTCATAATTTGCCGTATTTGCATTTCACAACATTTCAGCAAAATCTAAATGTTAGATCAAAATTTAAATGTTGAATCTAAATGCTAAGTATAGATTTAGCATTTAAATCTCTAAGTGCTAAATCTAAATCTTAGATACTATTTTTTTCATTCCACATGCCATCTATATGGTATGATCCAGAAAATGCTATAAGGTCTGAGTGCTGTGGCTTATTTGAACACTCCCGCTGATGGAAACATAAAGCTCAACGACTCACAAACACACACTTCCGAACTATGACAAAACGTTCTCTTTTTTTGAAATGGGTATCACTCTACCCTTATCCTGCAATCAGGACGAAGTTAAAATTTAGGAGAAAACTTTGAGTTTAAAAACATGTTCAAACAAATCATCAGATTTTGAAGACAAAAGCTTTATTTTGCTTTCTTTTTTTTTGATAGTCTCACTATCATATTCAGCTGTTGCAACAAATGTGACTAATGTGGAATGACTTTTATTTTCGATGCGCCAAAATAAAAGTCATTCCATTCCTGGTTGGATTATTAGTTGCCCCAACCGGGCCGCCTTTGGGGAAAATTCCCAGAGTCGCCCCTGTTCAGTGATTCTCACTCAATCCATCATGCACAGCGAGTTTGCGTGAACCTGACAAAGACCGTTGCATGTCTGTGTTTATAAGGTCCAATTTGAGCTCCGTTCACTCAGAAGTGCTTACAGTGTCTCATATTCTCGCTACTTTCCCTCCGAGCACCAAATCTATACGACTGTTCATTTTAGTCGTGAAAATAAACTGGCCATCAGCCAGCGTGCGGCTGCTTTGCTGTCTGCACGTGCGGTTTTGTTTGTGATAAACTGCTGTGGCCCGTGCACGTTCGTGAGTTTCCACATCCAAACATATATATTTATATTTGTGTGTATGTGTGTGTGTGTGTGTGTGTGGAGCTGTCAATTTATCTTGCCCAGCACCATCCAAAAAGATAGACAGCCCATTGAGGCGTATGCTGCAGAGAAAAATAACAACTCTAACTGACAAACACACTTTAGTCTGAGTGCAAACATAAAGCCTGAGAAAGAGGAGACGCGGCTTCGCATTTAAATTCAAGGTGTAGTTTGCTTCTTATATTTAATGCACATTTTCTTTGAGAAATTGTCACTGCAGTTTGTTTTATCGCCGCTAACTGAGTATTGATCAGAGTTGAATTAAATGGGACACAGACTCTCCCTCAGGGGCAGACTGTAGTTGCATTAGCATGAATGAATCTGGACCACACTCAACTGCAGAACCCTGCACTTAGTGTCTGCAAATATTGTCCTTTCTGTTTATTATGATGCTGAGCGGATCAAGCTGCACGGTTAAGATTGCATCAAACCACGACGTTTTGCTTTATGCGTCTCTCTGAGTGCAAAGAGGGAAGGTAAGTGTTTACTTGGAAAGAGAAAAAAAAATCCTCATTTCTTTACCGGTTAAATATGACAGGTAGAAAATATTTAACATTTCATACATTTGTGATCTACAACTGCAGAATTTAAATTGTCGTGTCTGATATGCAGCCGAGATTTATCAGAGCAGAGCATCTGTCTTCCTGTTCCATTTATTCTGTCACATCTAGTTTCTCTGTGAAGTGAAAAAATCACTTTAGATTAGATGTGAGTAAAGTTGTTGTTGACATTGTTAGACTGGAATAAATCTTGATATTTAATAGCTTTATGCAGTTTTTTTTTTTTTTTTCAATGCTGCAAATAATTCTTTATGGACTGTTTACTAATGACTTCACTTGAACCAACAAAGTAAGATGTAATGAGAATATTGACAATTCAATTCATGGCTTATCTGGAAATCAAAGGCGGCGAATTGAGTGGGATGGCCAAATATCAAGTAATGAATTTCCTTCACAAAAATCAAAGAATATGTAACTCTCAGCAGCAAGGTTCATTAAGTAGATACAGTGAGATACAGTAAAGGTTTTCTTAAAACATTTTCGTGAGCATGAAGATTGTATAAAATGCCTGATCAAAAGTTTTTTAATACATGTTTGATTGCTTTCTGAGAAAAATTGGTAATATGATCTGTTTCTAATGGCAAAAGCCAATCACCAAACAACAACAAACAAAAAAAAAAACCCACTCTGGACCACATTGTGTGAGCATCAGAGTTCGCGTTTGAGCTTTCTTTTAAGAACATGGGATGTTTAAAGCTCCAACGTTCTGCATATCTTTTATGAACATAAAGTGTAAAAGCCAGTACGAGGTGTATCAGAGCATGGGTAAGTGAGGGTTGCAGTTGATGCAAAGATGCACGTTGGAATTTTAAGGAGATTCTTTAAAATTGAGGCAACATGTAATCCTAAGAAGTCTGAACATATTTTTGAAGTGCCATGTCAGTGCTAATTCAGCGCCATCAGAGATGAGTCTGTGCAGTTTAGATCTGTCTCCTGTTCAAAATGCATGGCACAACTGAAATGAATCAGCTTAGATTTTGTATTCAGCAACTATGGACACTGATTCTGCTTGGAACAGCACAGTTTGCATGCTTCCCATTTCACATGGGTCAGGATTAGATCACGGTATAATAACTTTGATTAAAAGTGTCTACACTGTGTTGTGGTTTGTGTAACACCTTGATGTTTGAGTTCATTATCATAATGGTTCGTAGTTAAACACATAGGTAGAAAGGATTGATGAGGTTTCATAAAAGCTTCTTAATATAAAAATATATTGTGATAGGAATTTCATGTCTGTTGTTGTTTGTATAGTACAATATATAATTGTAATCTATGATTAGATGAAAATAGTTTTTATTATTGGGGAATTGAAACTCTTTTTAAGCAGATCCCAGTCAAAGGAGAAGAAGGAGAAACAGGAAGTGAAGCAAAGCGACGGCTGCGGGAGGAGAGGAGTGAAACCCGCACGGACTAATTTTGTCTGGACTCCTCTTTGAACCTGACAGCATCGCGGATCTGTGTGAGTGGTGAAAGAGGGCTTTATATATGCAAGCAAACATGTTAAGAAAAAATATGTAATATCATCGCATTGCTTTTATCTTTAAAGACAAAAAAAATACGAAAAAGACATCAGATATTGCAGTCATAATGATGGAATTTATAGTATTTTGTTTTTGATACTCAGACAAAAGTACTCAACAAGTCCGTTTAGTGGACTTAAATAATTTTACAACAGAACATTACTTTGTTTTACCATTAATTACAGAGAAACTCTGAGTGGAAAGAGTATGCATAAGCTGGTTAATTAGTCATGCTATCTGCTCAGGTAGCCAGACTAATACCACAGTTAAACAACTCCATATCCTTTTTTATGGGCATAGCGGAAGAACTTGATGCCAAGCAACACCCTGGCATTTCCTTATTGCACATTTGAAACTGTAGCACCAAATATTTGACCGTCTGCTAAGCTAGGCCAAAAAAATCCCGCAAGGAAATCTGCAAGCATGCTTCCCCTGCTGTGTACCACTGCTGCAGAAGTATAACTGCAATTATTGTTGTGATGCTTCACTCAACTCGGAGTGCTGCATTGCTTGAAAGTGAAATTCTAGAATGACATTCTTGCTGATTAATTCGGCTAATAATAAATTCACTAAGATGAAATTTCCAGAAACTCAGTAGATCCTTGAATTCTTAAATAAACAAAATGAATGGGAACGGTGACGTCACTGTAGTTTCAACCAGCGGCAATTTGCCGGATTATGTCAGTCTCGTGCGCTCTTTCTACATTTCTGTCTGTCAAATAAAAGAAAAATGAGGCCCAGAACAAATATATCAGCGTTCCTATTTCAGTTTTACAGCAGACATCTCTGGCTGAACTGGGAGAGATGAGTGTTCATTGTGTGCACTGCAGCCAGGTATCAGGGGTATAATGCGATTTATTGTGTATTGTGCATTTTTATGGATAGCTTTGAGAAGAAACTAATAAAGAAAGACTGTCCATCAATACGTAATACATCCCGTTTCACTTTTATTTTCAACAGTTCCTAGATTACAACTTTAGACAGAACTGAGTAACTGTGAGATATAAACCCCCAGCTTTTCTATTTTTGCTCCAGTCCTTTCTCTCCACCTGTCTACAGCAGCCACAAGAAAAAGAAAAAAATGTGAACACGGAAAAAGATAATGAATCATTTTTATAGGAAGCTACCCCTATAGTGAACAGCACTGCAGAGAATGATGAAAACAAAAGCAATAAATCAAGGCAAATGCTTAAGTCAGAAGCAATACTCCTGCAGAAATATTCTGAAGTAATCAAAAAAAAACGCCGCTGATTACTCACACTTTCACAGAACTCCAACAAGAATAACCACACAGAAATAAACACTCATTCAAAGAGTTTGAAATTGCTTTATCACACATTTGCACAAAAAAAAAAAAAAGATTTAATTAAGTCAGGCACAGTTTTTTTTCCTCTTAAAAATTTCACCTCTTTTTTTTTGTTTGTTTGTTTTGTTCTCTCGCTTTAAACTTCACCAATATTTAAAATGCATTCCTGCTCCGCGGAGAGCGTGATTTTTTTTTTTTTTTTTTTTTTTTTTTTTCAGCAGAGCGCAGGTATGAATATTAAAATCATCAAAGGCTGGCGGCATTAGTGGATTGTAAACACATCTGTCACTACTGTTTAATTGGTAAACAAGTCTGACCGCTTTCTGTTTGTTTGTAAACAACCATGTCCCTGCTTGATATGAAAGGTCATTAAAACCAGCCTGTTTACTCCCGTCTGCTCCATCCGAACTGTCTGCACCTCCGCCTGGACATGTTTCATTTACATATAAATCGGAGCCCCCCTGCAGAGGATGTCCTTTCACTGTTAACGTGCAGGAAGGGGGAGGGAGGGCGGGTCACTTAGTTTTATGAAATCATAACCACTGTGAGTCCAAAGTCAGTTGACCTTTAGAGATAAGCACAGGAGGGAAAATGAGAGAAGAAAAAAAAAGAAAAAAGATGAAGCGGAGGAGGACAGACGGCTGTGATTGAGCAGAGTGATAGGACTGAGAGGAGCTTCAAGGAGAAGTCGTTTCATTTTGGTGACGGGAACATTTTTTTTTTTTTTTTTTAAGCAAGCCTCGTCGGTGTGCCTGCCTCACTCAAATAATGGATAATGGCACAGCAACTTTGTGGGAATCACAGTACAGACACCTCTATTCCTCTCCAGCCTGATTCCTATGACTTGTAACTCACAGCAGCGAGTGCAGGCGGTGAATCAGGGGCCAGACTTGAACCGCTGCTGCAGACCGAATTTCACAGCATGCTTGCAGGTATGTCTTGAGTTTTTAGAAAACTTTTTTCTTCTTCTTCTTCTTTTGCAAGTTCACTACTACTACACAAAAGTCCGGAGAGCCGGTGCTAAGCAGTAAAAAGAATAATGAAAGATGTGTAAGTGTAACCATGTCAAATGTTTCTATGTTTGTTTATTTCCGAGGTTCACGCACCAGCATAGTTTTGTGTTTTGGAAGGCTTTTGTTTATTTAAAAAAAATTTTCATGGATAAACCAATCAAGTATTTTCATTGTGCGGTCAGAATTTCTGCTACCTGGAATGTTCTGCATCTTTGGTAGCAAATAGATCCTCAGAAATTATTTTAAAGGGGCAGTATTTAAGAGCACAATCAAGCAATTATGTTACTATCAGTTATTATAAACTGAAGGTATAAAAAGGCTGTACATCAAACGTAACCATTGCCCTTGGAAAACACAATAGAAAAGTGGAAAAATGGCATGTGGGCGTTCCGCTGCAGGTTAAGGGGTTAAAAGAAACTTGACTTTGCAATTTGACGCCTTGGAATTGGGACTCTGTCTCTTTAAGAAGCTCCTGCTCTTCCCAACACACTGCATTCAGCACGTCATCACAGAAACTTCACGTCCAAGTTTTGTACAAATAGGCGGCACTTTGAATGAGCAAGAATTAAGCAACTCCGAATAGTTGCCATGGGAGACGTAAAGATTTCTCAAACATGAATGAACAAATCAAAGCAACACTCCAGGTATGTTTTTGATTTTTATGTGTAATGCGATAAAACTAAAGAATAAAGTATTTTTTCTATAATCTTTCCCTTTATTCCTTTGCCCTAATTTATACAATAACTACAATACAATAATAGCTTTGCAATACTTTAGCAAAGCACTGATGAGCTGGTTGGATTTCTGATGTAAGCGGCTGCTTACATCAGAAATCCAACCAACTTTTGACTTACAAAAATCATTGTTCATTGTTCAAAATCTGTCAATGAAATTCATCAAGTGCTGGCGTTGATTTTATAATTACGAGAACCGACTATCCAAGAGAATAAGTACATAAAGAGGGAGCTCAACCAGCCAGAGAGAGACCAGTTTTGAAAGAAGAAGAAACATTTTTGGAAGAGAGATCCTAGGACAATTCAAGAAAAGTATGTCAAGTCACAGCGGGAGACGCCTCGGGCAGCTACACAGAGCAAATATTATTA
The DNA here is from genome assembly GCF_000485575.1 of Poecilia formosa. Classification (NCBI taxonomy): domain Eukaryota; kingdom Metazoa; phylum Chordata; class Actinopteri; order Cyprinodontiformes; family Poeciliidae; genus Poecilia; species Poecilia formosa. The sequence goes on along the minus strand of NW_006800016.1, from coordinate 2,180,069 downwards.
TTAACTTCAACTTTTCAGATAATGTCTTTTAAATCAAATCCAGAGAAATCAACCTTGTGGTTTTCTAATTTTATTAAACAAAACACTTCTGAATATCAGAGCCAGCGAAACTCGGCCCAGCAGGAGAACCAGCAGAGCAAAAAGGTAAAACAGCTGGAGACTTTTAATGCATCTACATCAAGGAGCCGCTTTAATTATCTCCCATCATATTGATCCCCTATTTAAGGTCCAATGTAACGTAACAAATTTTGTTTCATTTTGTGTACTCCATGTTGTTCTGTTCTGCAGTGTGTGAGAGACTGATTGACATGGTAAAGTGTTGTAAATGAATAAAAGTGAACAAGTTATAGATACTAGAAAGTTTAGGTCTTTGCTTCACATGTTTTTTGTTTCTTAGTTTTTTGTTGTTTTTTTTTAGATTTGTAGATGGTCCATGAATGAGTCTCCCAAAGCCTTTGGTTGTCCTGGTCTGTGAGGCCTAGTTTGCTCTTAAGAGCTGTCTGGTTCTTGTGTAACCAAAGCATGAAATGTGTCCAGATTTTTGCATCACAGTTGAGCTTGTTCCTATTTTTAAGACTCAGGGATGCGTTTATTATCAATTCAGTTTGCACCGTTCAGGTACAAAATCTTACTCATGAAGAGAAGTGACTGTGACTTTATTTTACATTCATATCTGAAGCTCCAGCATGGCTTTAATGCAAGCTACCCAATGTGTTTGCCTTTGTGTGGAATATCTTAGTCTCTTGTCCACGGACGGTGGTTAGATGGAGGTAGAAAAGCACACTGGGACCTCATCTCCAGTCGATCTTTTAATATTAACCTAAACCATGTAATATGGAACATGACCAAGATATTAGATACAAAGTGTTTTGAAGTTAGTTACCTCAGGCGCAGCCTTAGATGTAGGGTGAGGGGCTCCACTGCCTGAGGAAACTTTGAAGAAGAGCAGACGCTCCAGAGCATTTTCTGGAGGTGCTGCAAGGATGGATGGATGGATGGAAGGATGGATGGATTTTCTGATGTTATTAAAACTGTGGTGACGATACCTAAAAAATTCTACAGAAAATATCAGACATACTGTAAAAGCCCTTTTATTACACTGAATTTATTTATTTTATTTTTTTAAATAAAGCTCAGGTCCATTAAAACATACACCCCCCCCCCCCCAAATCCGTAAGCAGGGTGGTTCTTAAGCTTGAGAAAACAAGCAAACATTTATAAAAAAGTGTCAGGAATGTTCGGTGAACCTGAAAACTTCAGTTCCTTTACTGTATCTGGTCATAATTTTTAAATAAACAATATTCTTTCCACTTCTAAATATGTACATTGTTGAACTGATTTCATAATTGAATGTAGTCCAGCTCATGTTAGGTAACAAATAACCTTAAGTGTTTGAGTGTGTGTACATGCATTCGTCTGTTTAATGAAGTTTACCTGTGATTTAAAAAAAAAAAAAAAAAAAATCAAAAAAAAAAAAAAAATCGGGGGACCGAAGCGACACAAACTGTTTGTGTGCTTGAGTGTTTTATTGTGCGGATGAAACCAAAGTTGCTGAGTTTTTATAGGCGGATGGATGCATTATTTCAGTTTTTGTGCGAGTCGGTCTGTGTATAAATGTGTGCTCATGTGTCAGAATGGCAGTGATCCATTGACCTGACAGCTCTTCCTGGGGGAGTGCACACATCCCTGTTATTACCGCGGCAGCAACTGCTGATTGACTGCTTTCAGCACTGCTCAGGAGATGTCAGTCAGTCACACTGCTGATAACAAACCAAAGTCAACACATCTGAGTGGTGCCGACAGGCCACACTGATCATTATGGATAATGAAGTGCATTTAGTTTTATTGCTTTGACTCCACAGCTCAGTCACATGTTGCAGTGACCGACCTGTAGAGCTGCAAAAACACCAGCAATCGTTGAGAAGTAAATAGATCTGATTGATGATCAACAGGTCAAATACAGAAAATAACAGAGTGAAACTTGTTCTCCTTGTTTTTGGATGCATCAAAACCGAGAACTCTTTTAGTGTGTTTCATTGTTTTAAGTCAGAAATGCAGTCACCAAAGATAATTTCCTTTAATGCACCTTTTGTGACTTTGATAAAACTTTTATAACCTTTGGGACATATAAATGGTCATCAAAATTAAATTTGTTCATTACCGGCGTCATATTCAGTTTCCAGAAAAAAAAAAGTGATAGAATCAGCTCAGATTCCCAATGAAAACTGGAAATCCTCATAAGTGCATATCAGTTATGATCATAATAATTTATGCTCATAAATTTCTTAGTAAGATCTAAATCACATGGAACAAGTGATTGCTACCACCGCATTATTAATGTATTACACTGGAAAAACTTAGTATTTAAAAGAGAATATCAATTTTAAGTGTTAAACTCATTTTATGTTTTAAAAAATAACACAGTTGCTCTGTGATTTTGGGTTGCAGCAGTTCGGATTTTAAATTGATCAGCGCCTGTTTGTGTCGCCCAACTCAATTTTTGTGCACTTTGTAAACATGACCTCAGGATTTTTAAGTTTGTCTTTAAGCAGAATTCCCTTCTGTTCATCTCTTTTTGTAGCTTGAGCTGTTTTTCAAAAGTGCTGTAAGTTTAATTAAATATTTCATACATTTTAAGTATCTTTTTACTGCATTTTTAAGAATTTGGGTCCTTCTCTGTTAACGTACCTTTAAGAGTCCTTTACCTATTTTGCAGCTCTGAGTGAAGTTACTCATTCACCCATTTCCGCCAGTTTTTCACTTCACGTGTTGCAATTTTCCTTCTGGTTAAGCAGTTTTTTTTTTATTAGATATAAAAAATGTATATTATTTATGTTATTTTCTAAAGAATTTAAACTGCAGTCTCTTTCCACTGATTCTCCACAAGTTGAATCTTATAAAATATGACACAATATGCCCTGCTGTAAACAAAAATGTTTATATAAAACTAATATCCAAAAGATAATTGTTGAAATTCCCAAATCCCACTTTTGTGATGTGGAATATTATCAAATAATTAAAAAAAACCCAAAAAAAAAAACTTTTAATTACTTCTTACAGCAGGTGTGAAAATGTTCCAGGGTTTAGTATAAAAAACCATGACAGTGTGAGATGGTGATGGATCCCCTTCATAAATGGACTCTACATCAGTTTTTCCTGACGTCATTTCTAGAGGAGAATTACAGTCCCCAGGGTGTAAAGTGGATCATTAAATGTATTCTTTTTATTTAAAGTGGAAACTTTTAAGTCAAACGTTATCTTATAACAACTAAGTCAACCACATTAACCAAGACAAAAATAAAGAAATGAGTGGGTTAAAAGTAAAAATTTAAATAAAAATTGAGCTTGCGTGGCAAAAAATATATATTGCATCTCCTATCGGGCACAAAAACAATTCAGGTGTTTCAGTTTATTTCTCCAGAATGTTCTGATCAACAACTTATGACACAGGTTATTAAGCACAGAAACTTCTGTGTTACACACACACACACACTTCCTCTCATACTCACACACAGTGTTTTTGAACCCTAGAACTCCAGCCTTGTAAAGGATTGTTCTGCTCAGCACCTTCACATCTGATTAATTGACTTGTCAGCACGGTATTTTTATCCTGCTCCCCTGTGTGGGTGTGTGTGTTTGCACGGGTGTGTGTGTGTGTGTGTGTGTACGAGAGAGGGAGAGAAAAGGCACCTATATATGTAAACGTATATGTTTCCGCATGTAGGAATGTGGGGTGTTTGCAATCCTTCCCAGTGTCCTCCCTGCACTGGTTTTACTCCCCTGGTACTATGACAAACATGCCTATAGCGAAATCTGTGAGTACATAGTTGTGTTGACTCACAAGTCTTCTGTTTATGTTTTTGAGGAGCAAAGTTAGAATATTCTTAGTTTTCCAAAGCTAGCTTTTGTTTTAAACCCTAATTAAGCAATTGAGCAACTTATAAGTGTGCCTGTGTTGTCTACTTTCTTATGCATTTGATCAGAGCTGACTTCAATTAGGAGCAGCTAAAAGTTAAGTTAAAAGTTTAATGAACAACACAATGGAATCAGATTTGTAAAATGCTAATAATATGTGGATAGGGTTTTATGACTTAAAAATAGTTTAAAAAAAACTAAGACATTTATTGAAGAAAAAAAAAACCTTAATGTTTTCAAGGCTCACATAGAGCTGGATGATAAATACAAATCTGTAAAGAGATGAAAAAGCTGTAATAAACAGAGGTAGGTGAAGGACGTGACTGCATTTTCAAGTTTGAATGGCATCTCTAGTTGAAAGTACGTCAAAGTAGTTGGTTGTGAAGGAGCTTAAAGTTTTTAGAAGAATGCTTCGTAAATTACGAGATGTTCGATGGGACCCAAGATGATCACAAAAAGCTGAATATTTCATAAACCATAGAAGATGTCAATACCAAAAAATATAGCCATAATGTCCTGAATGAGCGGAGTACGGCAATGTTTAATTGTTGAAATAGACAAGCTAAGTGTAGTTAAGTGGTGAAAACTGTAAGGAAAAAAGTGGAGGACATCAAAACAACAGCAACAACAAAAAAACAAGATCATTTTGAGGCAATGCTTGTGGATTGCTTACAAATACCTGGGGCGATATCTTGGCAGCTTACATTGTTTGCATTGTGATTTTTACTCCTTTATTAATCCAGTTTGTTGAAATGAATACATACTCAACCAATAGGCAAAGTTGTGAATCAGTTTCACTTTTCACAATCTAAGTCTGGGCTTAATGAAGTCAGGAAATCTCTGCTCTAAATCAGAAGGACAATCAGAAGTACTTTAACTCCATTATGTTCTCATTAGTGCTTGGGAGCCCCTTAAGAAAATCTCAAGATTTTTTTTTTTTTTTACTGACAACAGTTCTAAAGCCGACAATTTAACATTTGGTCATGAAATTAATTCTACTTAACACTAAAATAGCAAATTGAAGTGACTTTTTGTCTATTTTTCTTCCAGGCCACAGATGGTGGGGGCAGAATTTGGCAAAAATAGTGCGAGACCACTGATCCATTCAGCCTTGTGTCAACAGTCCATGCTGTTGGGGGTAAAACGGTCTGGGGACGGCTCCTTTGCCATTATGTCACTGTTTTAGAGGAAAATGACATTTTTTTGTTTAGTCCCGCCGTCTGTGTAGACGTTACTTTCACATGTACCACCTGAGTATTGTTGCAAACCATGATGGAAACAGTATTTCATGATGGCCTCTTTCAACACTTCTTTCAAAACAAAAATGGTTCCAGAATGTTTTTTAGGAGCAGTGACTGGTTTGAGGTGTTGACTCTGCCGTCTAATTTCATCCCTGTTGAGAGTCTGTTGGATGTGCTGGGCGAAGGATCCCAATACTCACCCACAATGTACGGGACTTTAGGGATCTGCTGCTTTCGACATCCTGTGAAGTCCTTGCTTCGTTGTCAGGGTTGATTTGGCAGCAAAAGCTGACCAAAATTAGGCAGATGATCATAACGTCGTGTATATAGAAGACAAAATGCTCTTCGCCTGAAGCTACACCCAGTGAGTTGCAGTTTATGGTCATGAATACAAGGAGAGAGTTGTATTGCTTGACAGATGTTAAACAAAAAAAAAAAACAACTACTTTTTAATAATAGGAATATTTGTGGAAAAAAATCTTAGTAGGTCTTTGAAATCATGTTACTTTTCTCGTTTTTTTTCGTGTGCAATATGATTTCCGCAGAGATGATAATGGACACCAGTCTCTCCTGAGTAGCATTTAGGAGATGGGAGAAGCTTCTGCTGTCAGGCCTCTGGCTGCAGACGCTCTCCAACAAGCAGATTTGGCAAAGATCAGTCATTAAACTGTTAAAAACAATAAACATCTGCTTTCCTGTTGGCCACATATTGCTACAATATGTTGCAACATGAACTAATTAAAACTTCTCTACTCATGCACACAAACTCTCCTGCAAACACTACCTAGTGCGCCTAGCATACACACACATTGGACCTACCACCAAATATAGACAAACATTAAAAGAGTTCAAGGAAATCAAGAGAAACGCATATAGAACTTTAAAACTCCAATTCCCAACCTCCCACTGGGGCAATCCCAGAGTATTTCTTGCCTTCACAACCAATCGGGATTGAGCTAAATGAGCCACGGTCATCAGAGAACTGACTGATTGGTTTGGGGCTTTGAGGATGAGATACGCACAACTCAGAGAAACACATTCATCTTGAAATCCCAAGCACAAATTCTCAGTCTGGCGGCACATGTTGGATAAAGAATTTGTTTGCATAGACTGACATTCAGGCTGATGTGGCTAAACCTCAGCCGGGCCACCAGAGAGCGTTTTTTTTTTACGGACACAGGAGCAGCTGCGTGACAGCTATGAACTCAAGTAGCACAGACTCTGACTGTCTCCTAATTTGTGCACATCCACAACGCAGACGGTAGTTGTTTGAAGTTTATGGTCCGAGGAATGCTCTGTTAGGTTAATGAGAAAATTCAGAACGATATTCATGCAGTGGCTCGTGAAATGTATGCACCTGTGCAAAAATGCCAAATTTGACAACTTCTGCCTTATGTCTTGTGGAATTCATTGGAAAAAAAAAAATTAAAAACCTACAAAACCTACTTGCATACGTGTACATGCTAAGCTGACACTTTGTCAAAATATATTTTTTGATTTTATTAAATGATTGTTTTCGTTCTCCTTTTGTCAGTCCGAGCACTAAAAATCACTATTAGAAATGTCTTGTCGTTTGCCTTTTTGTATCCTTTGCAGAGATGTTGCAAAGGTTTAAAATGACCTCATTGTACTGACATATCTGTCTATAAAATGATACAGAAAATACATACTTGGCGAGAGAATGGGACACCTGCTATGTTACAAAAGTTTAACATTTCTTCAATTAAGCTGAAAAAGAAACTATAGGAGAATTGTCAGGGTTTCTGCTAAGAGACAGACTGCCAGACAGGAGGAGCTGAATAACGTTCTGGTTGGTACTGTTGTGCTCAACATGTGACAAAAGTCTCCTACACTTTCCCGCTGTCTGGATTGAGGAATATAGTTGCAAGACAAATGCCTTTTTTTTTTTTTTTGCAAAGGAAACCGGTCTATAAATATATCCTTTGTTTTCTGTTTCTCCAAGATCAGGTTGCATGAGCAACAAGTTCAGGAGAGAATTTCAGGCATCTTGGTCCCCGCCAACATTCACCAGTTCATTCTAGAATCCCCCAGATAGATAAGAAAGAATATTCCTGAAACAGAAAAGAAAAGGAAAAAAAAAAACTCCAGGCTTTATTAAAATATCTCCAAGAAACGGCATGCTCAGCAGTAGAATGATCGCTCTGCACCAGGCTGTCCCCGCTGGCAGTGGACTTCTGGAATAAGCTCCATATGTTTGCTAAAGTTGAAATAATCTAGAAAATCTGATCTAATGTTATATTTAAAACTCTTTTTTTTTTTTTGCTTCTAAGCTTAAGTTTGTATAATAAAATCTGACAAAACATAACTTTTAGCAATTCAGTCCCAAAGCAGAGAATTTATTAGCAGCCTGAATTCGATATCTGGTTCAGAAATGACATGAGTTTGAACCTCACACTGATACAGGATCAAATTCTGCCTTTTTCTACGTACATGAGTTTGAAGGTTGCTGTGTTATTTGATCTTAGTTGCTAGCTAGCATCATATCACGCAGGGAGTGTTTCAAATGTATTCTGTGTGTATGAAATACTTTCTGATTTCCTCCGTGCCCCGTCTGCTTCTCTACTCCTCTGCAGCATTAGCTACCATCACATTCAGTTAAACCAGTTTCATGCATCCATCTGTTCATGTCTAGCATGTGTATGAATGCAAAATAAATATAAACTTGGAGCCATTCAGCAGCTCAGAAGTCTTGCTGTCCCGAGAAAACCAGAGCAGTTTCGACTGAGTTTATTCGCCTCTTTATGGGAGGCTTGTTCACCAAGGTTTAATCAGTAAAACAATATCTGGAAGTTTGCCCGCTGAGGACCATGCAGCTGGGGATTCATAAGGGCCAAAATGTCCAATCCAGAGCAACGAAGATTACGACACACACTGGGAGAGTGACCTCTTTCCCTGAACATGCTGCCAAAACACAGCTGCACCTTCACACAGCAAGCAGTCGCCTGCAATAGTACAAGTCTTAACATTTAACCTTTAAGTACCGTTCTGGCATCCATCAGAAATGAAACTGTTAAACTGTTTATTCTTCGATGTGTTCTGCACTAATCTGAATATGTGGAGACAAAGACTTGATTAATAAACACGTAAGGGTTGCACAATACCAGGAAAATATGTAGTAGCTCACACAACACTGATATATTTTCAGTAGACTTTTCATTAGCTGAGTTAAGACTTTCACATTCTTTAAAGGCCTAAAAAGTTATCGTGGTATAACACTTTGCAAAAAAAAATACTTTACTTGAACTTTTCCACATCTTGTCATGTCACTGAGCAAAGTTATTTTTATTTGCTCAAAAATAAAGAAAATTACTGCTTTGTTGATTTTTGATTCTTTCTTTCTTTCTTTCTTTCTTTCTTTGCTGTAACAATGCTTCCTGGAAATAAATTCTATAGCATTGAAAATCATTTTATTTCCGTTTAAAGGGTGTCACATTGGTGAGGAAAATCTGTTTTTATGTGCAGCAGCAGAGCTCGGTCTGTGGGTTGTGCCAACCATTCTCTGCCTATCGCCACTTGTTTGGTTCTACTGCGTCTCTTTAGGTGCAGAAAAATCAGGTTCCTGATTGGTGAATGACGAACAGCTCCGGTGATGAGTCGGTGTCCATTCCAAGCATGCACACTGATTTGATCTGGATCAGGGCCGTGCCATAAAGTACAGCTTCAGCCAAACCAAGTTGCAGCTTTCTTTGGAGTGAGACCATGTGAAGCTTACAGTGGATGTAATTCACATTTCCTCCTGTGGTGCAAAAGTCACCTTGTCAAACAGATAAAAAAAATATGTTCTTGTGTTGTTTGACAGGCGCTGAATAGCATCTGTTGTGCTGATCTATACCATCGTATGAATGACCAGGAGTAGAACCAGATATCTGTTGTGAGTGCAAAACAAACATCAAACTGTAACATATCCTGGTTTTAAAGGGATCGGACTTTAGCTTCAGTCTTTTGTTCCAAACTGTTAAGAAATGTCAGCACTGTTGTGAGGCTTCATGAATATTCATCCGTATGAGCAAACATTCAGATGCACAAAGACAGAGCTTGCCATCGATGAATTATGGATGCCATGTGTTGTATGACGACCCTTAGATTTAGTCTCTGTGCTTGAAGGATGCATCAACCAGCAGCATTTAGCCTGCTCAGCAAGATGCACAATTCCTTCCAGCTCCGGCGGTACTTTTGTAAACCGGGCGCACAATCTGAGACACCTGGAGATTTAGAGATTTAGAGATAGTAGTTTCTGTCGTTAAACAGGAAGCGGGTTAAGCTGGAGTCCAGAGCACATTTTTCACAAGCAAGTGGACGATTCAATTTAAGCTGAGAGTGGTTTTGCTAAGTGCTTGACTTGTTTATAAACCAACTAAAAAGTATAATTTATTAGTTGCAGGAGGAAAGTTCTTCCTTTTTAAACTCTTTTTCTTTGCTTAATATAGGCACGTTTTACCTACAGCCTCATCTACTGTTTAAAAAAAGAACTGCACCAAATGCTGTATGCATGAAAGAAAAACAAAAGTTTTACTTTTCTGCCCTCAAGTCTGAATTTTCTCCAGACTACCTCTATAGTTTGCTTATTCATGCGGGGGGGAATGGTTATCTCCGACACGGAGGGAGGTCTAGTCATTAGAGTAAATTTGTAGCACTTCAAACAAACAGCAATGAGCTTCTGTTTGACTACAGTCAGAAAAACTGCAACTTTTTTGCCTTTCAAGTTTAGGCATTTTCTGAAAGTGTCTTACAACCTAATTCTACTTCACAGAATTACAGAGTTTAATCCAATAGAAGACAACGTATGAAATTACAACAGAAACTGCAGAACAACAGAGACATACATTCATTTACCTGAGACAAATGATAAAGGAGAAGGAAAGAAAGAAAAGCAAAGACGTCTTTGGAGAATTGCAAGAGCAAATCTGATTTGTTACTCCTGTGTAGAAAGTTTTATAGTAAAGACGCATTATTGTCTTTTAATTTATTCAAATAAGGCATATATTTGCTCATCCAACCAGGAGCTGTCTCTGACCCTCTCTAAAGTTAAAAACTCCCTGCAATTTGTTTCCAAGATCGAAGGCCATTTCTCCCCATTGTCTAAACAAAGTGGAAGCAGAGCTTCTCCTCTACTGGCCTGGACTCCTGCTGTTTTACAGCTTTTCACAGATCAGTGTGAAAACTGGAACTTCTCCTGATTGTTTCCCACACTGACAAAGGGCAGTTCAAAAAGATCTTGGCAAACGATCTGCTGTAACTACAGGTAAAATAAAGGTCAATAGGGCAGAATAAGTTATTAATCTGAAAACTATAATTAGGCTATTTCAATCAAGACATGTTAAGTTTTAAAACTAGCATATACTAAATTTATTTTCTTAACAGTTTCTGAAGAGCAGCCTACAGTAGGAACACGGGGTAAATTAGGTTTTGATTATGTCTTTTGTGTTTGTATTTAAATATATACCGGCATCTGATTTCATCTTTACTTTCTGCTTTGGGATGACTTGCTGGGCATTCAGCAAATTTAAGTCTGGTCATGTTATAGCAAAAGTCAGAAAACGATAGTTTTAGTTTTTAAAAACTAAAGAGAGCCGTATTTGAAAAGAAGTTGCAAAAAGTGAAGAAGAGTTTGACTGTAAAAAAAAAGCTAACTTTTTTTTATTAAAAATTTATATAAAACTGTTCAACATAAACTATTCATTTGCCTAAAATAGAAGACTTAAAGTGATGCTGAGTGACAGATTTAGAGTCATTTGGAAGACAGAAGAAGCGTCTCATCTAACGAAGCTGAACCAAAACTTTCTGAAAAAGCTCTAATTTTCCATCACTAAAGTCTTTTAAATGTTATCCCATTTGATGATGGAATATTTTGTCCACTATACACTTAGATAAATGTTCACATTTGTCTGGCTATAAAGTCACACAAGAAAACTGTGTATTTTATTTAATATATAAGAAGAAACTTATGAATAAAGAAAATACAAACTGCTACATCTTTCTTTACAAATGAGTGAGTTCTTTTGCTAAGTGCAAAATACAATTTTTGGAGCTTTTATTATTATTTTTTCTTTAACAGTATTAGAAACTCATACTTGACACTACACCTACCTCCTGAAGCCGACTTGGCTTTTGGACTTTTGGAAAAACAAAAGTCATATTTAGCTTAGAAAGAACCAAACAAACAACACCAACATTTACAGCCGTAAGAGTGAAGCTACACATTGCATAAAAACAAACTAGGTGACCAAAAAGTGCCACTGAACCATTGTTCAATATTCACCGCGTCGTTGTTGGGTTTCAATAACGTGGTTAGTCTCCATCCACGGACCACAAACAAATGCATGTTGTCTTTGGTCTCTGTGAGCTGAGCAGAGCGTAGCTTTGAGGTGTTAGCTAGCAGAATCACTAAGTGGACTGTCATATTAGCGTAGCTGAGGCATTCGCTGGCAAAGTTGGAATGGATGTTTTCCCTCCCTGGGTGCTCCTGCGAGGATAAACAGGCCATCCATAATTAACGGCTGCTCCGCCTGCGTTCGGATCCACTCTGCTTTAAAAAGAGGGCCTGTCACCAGGAGTTAGAGAGGGAGGGGAGGAGGTGAAACGGAGACACGGGGATCACACCCAGGAAGGGATTCCTTTGCTTGATGTAACAAACACCGACAGTCGCGCACACGCCACAAACACACTTTTATACAAAGGCATATAAAGCTGTTCAAACTGTGCACACACTGAGCTCACACGCATAGGAAAGGCAAACACAGATTCTCAAACACCCACTAATACATAGGGAAAAACAGGCATTCTCTTACTCATACTCGGAGCACATTTTGCCTCCAGCCTCGGAATGAACAGTGAATGGCTTTTTAATGCGTTTACTGAAAATACATTCAGCAGTGAAAACAGAAAGCTTCCACGATGTGCTTCTCAAAATAAACAGACTCATTTGTCAAGCGCTTACACAGATTACATATCCCCGATACATCTACCTGTTCCTCTTTTTAGAGGAGTTTGTTTCAAGTTTTCAAAGCTTAAAAGAGTGTTACGGTGAGGAGTCGCGGTAAAATAAAAAGGTTTGAATCTTCCGTAAGTCTTTTTAAAGAAAATGTAATCGTACTCGCAGAGAGAGAGAAGACATTTTAACTTCTTTCTCTCTGCAGATAGGGTTTTTTTTTTCATTGTTGCAAATTGTATATCAATTTAGCTTTGCAGGCTATTGTTACAGTGATGCAGTCAACGGTGTAAACTGTTTCTGCTGAGGAAGAGGTGAGTAGCGGCGTCGCTGTGATGTGACACTGGCGATGAGAAACGTTATCCGAAATGTATTATTAGTTTCTCTCATCACTCACTGTGGCATGTTTATAATCACTGATCTCCACAGTGATTAACAGCAGGACTACGAAACCGCCGTCGTCAGCGCTGCCATCGCAAACTGGTTTCATGAATTGTCTGCTATTGCAATGACTTTGTTGGGGAGGCGGGGGAAACTTAGTGAACTGATTTGTTCCTATTTAAAGGGGTTCGGCCCTGTTTACATAACACCATAACTGTGAGACACAAATATCTTAATGCTGCAGTTTTGGCCTCTCGTTTACACAATAACAGCATTTGGCCAGACAAAAATTCAACGTTTTGACAACGAGCTGCAGGGGGAAATCATATCTGTTTAAATGTAAACCGAAAACTTTCAAAAACAATGACTTGAGTCACATCTCTCGCACTTGCGCGCTCAGACCTGGTTTCTACAGCAGAACAACAATATTCTGTCTGTGCTGCTGCATGTCTCTGGATTATTTGGGTGTTAAAGCAAAATCTGCTCATTATGGATCATTTATTCCATCACTTAAGACACACAGAGTACATCTACAACCAAAAGGTTACAAAAACACATCTCTGTATGAGAAAGTTCCTGCTTTGTGAACTGCACAGTTTCCAGTGATCATTCTGCTGGGGGGGGGATGCACAATGTTTTTAGAAACATTGTTTTAATAGAGCTTTAGTCTAGATTATCACTTATCGTTCCATGTCAATTGTAACCTGTCGATCCTCCATAGCTCTGCCAAGAACAGACTAAAGGTTTGCTCTGCATGTCACTCTCAACATCAAAGATGGTATGCCTCTGTGTTTTTCAGGCTCCTCTTCTTTACCTGTGTTGAAACCTGCACAAAGTGAATTTGCCTTCATCACCTGCAAAGATTCCCCTTCTGTCTTTACCAGGCGACTCTTGCGTGCAGTTTTCAGGGACAGTCAGGTGAGCGACGACACGCAGAAGACACAAAACTACCTTGCATGATCTGAGACGCCACATTGAGATCAGCTTCATTACACATCATACACTTTGCAGTAAACATAAATTGCTCCTTACAAGGGACATTATCTCAAAAACTACTTATTAGAGATTTTGTCTGATCTGGAGCCGCCATGTGAAACATGAGACGCTTAAGATGCTCATCCTAAATATGTCTTCACAGTTGCACAGTTTTGTTGGACTCTTCATAAACCAACATGCAAAGATGGGAACTGAAGCATGGTGTTCGCATTAAAAAAATGCAAATCTGGATTTCTTCGATATAAAACGTTTGAAACCTTGCATTTAGTACAAACAGTTAAAATATCACACAGCATCAGTATATGAATATAGAGGAATGTACCTCCAATGTTGAATGTGCAATCAGATAAGAGAAACCAGAGTAATATTGTCTGAATTATCGTATTAACTTGTAGCTATTTGTAGCCATTTGCCATTTCCTGCAATGCATTGCATCAACAGTGTAAATCATCACGTCTTTACCAGATTCTAGAATAGATTTACAGATTAAGAGCCGTCGTTATTTAATGACCAAAGATGAAGCCAAGCTGGAAGAAAAGCCCATTCATGACACAAACTGCAGAGTTTTAACTGGGAGTGTCTTTTCTTTTAACCATGACTATAAGTTTTACTCAACTGCATTGGTGTCATTCTGGCAGTTTCCCATGTCTGATTTCCATCCTATTTATAATGGATGTGTGTTACTGTGTGAGGTGCATGAATCAGAATCCAGGACAGTTGTCATGGGGAGCAGACTGATGCCGAAACAACAACACTTGATTGTACTGAATGTTTCTGGCACGAAAAGTAGCACTGCTCCTTTGTGTCTTCTCTCCTGTCTAGCCCCCTCCCCCGTCCCTCTCCTCCTCCCTGGTGTTTTCTTTCGTTCTTTCTTCCTTTCTCTCTTTTTCTTTTGCCCCGTGTCTCTCACATATGATCCCCTCTTTCTCCTTCCTTGTTCTTCCCATTTTCTGCAAGTTTATACGCAATCATCCTGCTACAGCAGTCTCATTTAAATGTGGAACAAATGTTGTGACAGACTAAAGCTGGATAGAAGTCCTTATCCGTGGAGTGAGAGCTGAATTATCCTGCTTGAGGGAGCTGCTGACACAGACACATCGTCAAGCAGGGAGAGAGAGTCAGAACAAGTCACATCTGAATTAAACCAACCTTTCTGTCTGTCTAATAGTCACCCCCGAAGAGCAATTCCTTCATTCCTCCTCTGAGAGATATTCAGACTTTGATGAGAATTTGTCGGGTTTGTCTTTCCTCAAAAGTCCATTGAAACCTCTGGGCTAAACGTAATAAAACCTTGTAGGGAACTCCAGTAATTTATTTGAGATGGGAGACTTTTAAATGGGGAGGGGACATGTCTGCTTCTCTCTTTACCTATAATTTTTTTTTTACTTCTAAAAGTATTAAGAGATGCCGTAAGTTTGCCGTTTTGTTTGTCGATCCCTACAGTCATGAGCTGGCAAATCACACATACTGGTGTCTTAAAAGAAACAATTACAGATACAAACACAACTTCAGAAAAATGTTTCACCCTTCCTGTACTCTCTGTAAGACAAATATGATTTTCTTTCATTTATATTTCTGTTCATTTGTATGCTATTTTATACAAGTTTAAGAAGTTATTATTCAAGTTTAAATAATAATAATAAAAAAAAAACAACAACAACAACTGAATTTTCTTGAGGAGAACCTTCTAAATATGTGATGGCTGAGTTATGATACAAGCAAACTGGCCTCAAAATCATATCAGAAAACATTTTGAGCTTTTCAAATTATATTTTTGACCAGATCCATCAGAGGGCTGCTACAGTTTAACGAAACTGTTATGTCAATAATACAAAAAAGCAATGAGTAGCAATGTCAAAGCAGATCATTTCAGCCTTAAAACAGCTCCTGTCTGTATCTGTACAGTCTACTGATTAATGGGAGTCTGTTTTATAAAATTTTACACGACTGACACTGAAGTAGGCCTTAGGTTTGTACAAGAGACGTACTAATCACTTTTGACCTTCCAGTTTTAGCTGATTCAGATTTATTTTCTTTATTATAATTTTAATTATTAGCTTTAATTGTTTTTATCCCCCATCCGTCCACAATGAGTAGTCTTTATTATTCGTGGTCTCACATCAGCTGTGTAACAGAGCATTTGCTGTGCGTACCCTCACGTGTGCGTATTCTCTGTAAAATGTGCATCCTTACCTGGGATGTCCAAAAAAGCCGCCAGCGTTTCCTAATCTAGCGTGTTTCAAGATAGACAGAGATAGAAAACTCAAAGGAATAAAACAATTACCAACCTCCTGTATTACATTTTCACTCTTACTCTCTGTTTAACTTGGAGCCTGAATGAACATCAGACTTTGTTCCAGAGAAATTAGAAAAGGGGACGAAGTAAAACCCTTTGCTTTTATGCACGGTTTCATAACTTTTGTGCTTCATAGTGACTTTAGTTTTAAACATGCCACTGACACTGAACCATTACTGATACTAATAATGAAAAAAGCTTTCTTCCCTCAGCAACAGGATCCCAACCAAAACGTTCGTCAGTGTGTCATGTCGGCACACAGCTGGTGGTTTTACTGATCGTCAGATTGTCAGATTTCACTCGCTTGGCAATTTATAGGTGCATCTCCATTTTCATAAAATCCTGGTTATTTACATTGGAGACTATGTTGGTCCAGAACAATATCATTCTTCGTTCACCTCCTAATTCTATAGCTTATTTGTATTTGAATACAGCATTTTAAAATCTGGATTTATCAAGAACAGTAAACATTGCAAACCCAAGTCTATCACGAGTCTATAAAAAAAAATGTGATCTGTGTTTTTCTGTGTAGTTATTTTGAGATTTTCTGTGTTTAGTCCCGTTTCCCTGTGAGCCTCTGTCCTGTCTTCCCTGTTGACTGATCCCAGCTGTGTCTAGTTGTCCTGATTACCCTCCCTGTGTATTTAAACCCACCTGTTGTCTTTGTCTCTTGTCTGGTCCTCATCGTGTCACGTCTTTGCTGCCTGTGTTCTGTGGTTTATTTCATTAAATTATCATCATCACTTCAACCTGGGTCTGCCTGTGTCCTCCCTCACCCCTCATCCACACATCATGACAAAAAAAAAAACATGATATATAGAGAGTTGCCTCACATGATCTGGGAAATGCAGGATCTCTTCAAGAACAGGCAGAGAGATGGTGGTGATGGAAAAAAAAAATGCGTCTTCATCATGAAATACATCCTGTTGGATATTGAAGGCATAATCAAAGTGTTTGGGAGAAAGAGAACCTATTTACATATGTTTATGCTTCTTTATTAGATCCTGTTCATCACTTTTTTTTTTTTAGTATTTCCTTCTCCCAATTCAAGTGAATTAAGTAAAATTTAAAACATTCTTTTAGAAAAACAACTTAACCTGTGTGATGTGATTTCCAATTGTCCATTGTTGATATAACGGTTGCTTGTCAAAGTTGCCATTGTCGCAATTCAAAGTGTTTTCATTTTTGGGTCATTCAGCCTGGGTGCACCAGATTTCTCTAGTTACAATAACAACACATGAATGTTTAATAATGCACAGATAAAACCTCTAATGCAGTGTCTCTCAACCCTGGTCCTCAGCACGCCTCCCCCCTCTCCCTGCTTTGCATGTTTTAGATGTGCCTCGATTCCAGAATAGCTGATTCAAATGACTGCATGACCATCAAGTGCTGCAGAAGGCTGTTAATCACCCAGAGATGCAATTCAGGTGTGTGGGAGAAGGGAAACACCTAAAACATGCAGGACGGGGGGGGGAGAGGGGCGGTGAGGACCAGGGTTGAGAAACACTGCTGTAATGGCAACATTGGAATTTGCTTTCTACAAGTTTAAGAAAACAATAAACTTGTAAGAATTTGCTACAAGTTGCAGATGAATTGCACACTGACACATGTGCAACGCATCTCTTGCACATGTGTTGGTGAATGTGCAAGAGAGTTCTTGCATGTCAGTAAAGAGAAAGAAAGAAGAAAAGGAATAGCGTAAGGATATTTGTAGGTAGCATGTTAGCTAAAATCATGCTTTAACTGGTCATCCTTCAAAAGCAAACTAATCATGTTTTATTCTGGGAACAATAGGATCAATAATAGATGACGCATAAAATATAGCATAACAATTCAAGAAAAATAGTCACTTTTCCTGAGTAATAAATAAATTAAGTGTACATTTTGTGGAACAAGAAGCGAAAAATGGTAAAACGTGGGATCTAGAATCCCATTAGCAATGCTGAAATACGAACGCCATCCGTACCAATATGACATTTACATCTCAGATCATTTTCTACTGCAGAGCTGCTCGGTGTTGATCTATCCCATAAAATCTATTCAGGTTTGTGGTTATGATATAACAAAACGTGAAAACATTCAAGGGACATTAATACTTTTGCGAGACATTGTATGTGCATGTTTGGAAATGAGGAAGTTGTTAATTTGCCAGTTCATCGTCCTTCGGTTTTGTTGTTGTGAATAAATGTGCAGGCCCTGTGAACGTATTCTGTGGCTTCAGCAGTGCGCTGTGTTTGTTTTCCCGAGAGTTGTCTTCACAAATACGGTTTAGTGTACTTATTAACCCTGATTGAATCAGTTTTCACGCAAACACAGCTGTCAGATGACAAAAAAGTGATTTTATGAAGGCAAGCGACCCGTCTCTGTTAAACACAATGAAACAAAATGAATGAAATCACTGTTACAGGCTTTATGCCATGGTGCTCTCCCCAGAGGCTGCTACGCAGCAGTCAGAGACACACAGGACACACACACACACACACACCATCCTTCATTGCTCTTCATCTCTTTGCCAACTGACAGGTTTTTATACTGACTGTTATGTTCTCGTACGTGAATTTATGTATCCCAGCAGTGTTCGGTGTTCGATGGCCCATTTTTTATTTTTATTTTTTCACACGACCAATAACGTTTTTAGGCAAACCACGTTGACCCAAATTGGTTTAGCTTTGAGGAGAGAAAGAGGATAAGCACATTAATGTAATTTTAGTCTCTTGGCATTGATGTGGAATATATTTTCAGCAAAAACTTTTTCCTGAAATGTGAAACCCTGCACTGTTTCATGATCGTGTTAGTGAGCATATTAGACTCCCCTTTAAATTAAACTCGCAATCCAGTGTCAGCCAAACCGCACGGACGTTTAAACTCACCGTCTGTGCATTTCTATATCTTTAGTTGTACTAAAAATATCTCTGTCATCTCCGTTTTGCCAGCCGTTGCGTTTTTGTTATTCGCTCCTCTGCTGTATGCTTGTGTATGTGACCATGACTAACAGGTCACTGCTGTTCAGCACTGCAGCCAATTCCTTCAGGTCCTTGTTTCTGCTACTTGTTTAGCGACCTTGACAGCCTTTTGCTGTCCCTCTGAGTCGCACTATTCCCACTGTTTGTTCCTCCTCTCCTCTGCCTGCCTCCTCACTGCTCTCTTTTTTTGCCTCTCTATTTTCCTCTCATCTCCTCTCCTCTCTGGTCTTTCTTTTATTTTGGTCTTTCCTCTTTGCTCCAAGTTTAGCCACATTGATGATCTGTTTTCTCCTCTCCACAGGTTAAATTTTTTCCACCCACTCCAAAACCCTTCCTCTGCTGCACCTCATTTCTCAGCAGCCTTTATTGGTTTCAGACAGGCAAAACTTGGAGACGTTGTCTGCAGACAATGGTTTAATATTGCTTGTCGGTTAATATTGCTTGTCGGTTAGGTATTCATTCATAATGTCGCAAAACCCAACCACAACGTCAAAAATCCGTCTGCAACGGGCTCTGTGGGTTGCTTTAAGAGTGCAGCTCTCTCCTCGTCCGGTGCGATGACCTCGAGAGTTCTCCCAAAGTTTTGACTCTGCACAGACTTTCAGCTCTTGTGGGTGCATATCTCGCATGCATAAGTTGTGAACAGCAGTTATCGTGCACCTGTGTGATTTCGTCAGTGGAGGATTTGAAGCACGGGCTGACGCCAGGGCTTACACCCTCATAATGTTGACAGATGGACGGCGATGCTCCAAGCAATCTAATATAAGGTCAGGCCACCACTATGCATATTCTGCAACATTTCTTTGGCTTTAGCCAAATTAATCTGGCCATGCAACAAGAAAAGTCCGAAGTCTCAATGCCAGTAAGTAGAGGGCAGATGTTGTGGTGGTAGAATTGTGACTACATCAAATATAGCAGCCTGTTTTTTTTTTAAAAATTGACTGTGATTAATGTTAGTTTTTATCAAGTACATTTATTCATTTGAAGTTATGAAGAGATTAAAACTGTTGGAAAACTCTAACCTGCTGAACAAACACATTAATATTTGCTTATTAACTTGTGATGGAGTGAATTATTGGTGTGTTCTTCTCTGTGGGTTCTGGAGTAATTTTCCTTTATTTAATCAAGGTTGCAAAGATTGTTTTAGTCTCTTGACATGAACAGAATGTTTCACCCATTGATCTTCTCATTTTCTATGGCGAAACCTTTTTGATTTGATCATAAAGAGGACAGACAATGTTAAGTTTCCTTCCTGGAGAGCTCTGTAACTCCCTGCAGGGAAAAAAAAAAAAACATACTGTAACGAGTTCAAGCGTTGTCTACTTTAAGAGCAACAAGAGACTGCAAACTCCTTGACTTCCATTTCGTCCTCTTCGTCCCTACCTTCTCCCCCCCATCCTCTTCTTCTCACTTTATCCTCTTCTGACCGTTCTTCTTTTTCCCCCTTCTTCCGACTTCTCCTCCTAGTTCTTCCTCTTTCGTTCCCCTCCTTTTTCTCTCGCTCATCTCTTAATCCCTCCTCTCCACCCTAATTTAAACTCTTTGAAGCCTTCAATAAGGCTCCATAATAAGCTTCTGCCTCTCCAGGCAAGCCAAGAGAGCTGCTCCCAGTTGCTTTCTGTCTCCGAGTGCAGGCATGTTAATACGTGTGTGTTCTGTTTATTAGCGTCTCCACTCGTGAGCTTTCATGACTGTGTTTGTGCCTGTAACAAGCAGTGTGTGTGTGCGCGCACATGTGTGATCGAGTGCAGAGAAAACCCGAGTGCTGAGCAGAGAGCCCTGAGGGGAGGAGAGGGGCACACTGTGAAACATATTAGAATATGACTCAACTGCAGAATAAACTGTGTAAGGAGGTTATTGATGCTGAATTAAATTGAATTAAACATGGAGTGGAAGAAAGATCAAATTGATTAAAAAAAAAAAAAAAAAGCAATAAATCACATTTGCATTAGTATTCACAGCCTTTGCCATGGGCGCTAAAAAAAAAAAAAAAAAAAGCAGCTAAGGACCGCCCAAAGTCTAAATTAACGATATTCCATGAACTCTTTGTGACGAAGATGCAGCATAAATGACCGACGCTGTGGTCATTAAACCAGCTTTCGGTACCTTTGGCAGGGTGGGCCGGTACCAAGAACTGCTGGAAAATGAAATCACTGTCTGCCTAAAGCTCATCAGCAGTGAGTGCTCTAAGCGTTCCTGGTAGGTGGTTGTGTTTCCAGGTTTCGCTTCTGGACCTGCTTCTTCTGTGGCCTGATCTTGGATAAGTGGAAGTCACTGGACGGACAAAGGATATGAAACGTCTTGAATTCATGCTAAAAAGTTACTCTTATCGTTCTTTTCTGAGCATCCAATTAGTAAATCAGGACACCATCGTTACCTATTAAGCTGCAGCCAAAACCGTATACCACTGACTCAGCCTCTATGGTAAAGCTAACCCAAAAATACATTGGACACAAATGTGAGAAGCACTTTAAGACCTTTACTCATACATAGATTGTTCCAACAGACTAGACACCATTCAGTCTTCATACGGTCTGACTGGCAATATAATCAGACACCTTAAAATGGCGAGAAACATGATTTCAGTCAAAGCATTGAACAAAATTGAGTGTGGTGTCCTGAGAGCCTCATAGGTGGGCAATTTGTTTGTGGGGTGTTTCTATTATGAGTCAGTATCAAGAATATTGGCAGCTTTTGTTTGTCAGCTGAAGATCTCTTTGAGCTGTAATAGATTAGAAAGTGGCTTCAGCACACACACATACTCATGCAGCCCCGTAGCACTCACTCGGCTCGCACACACGTACAATCAGACAGCACAGAGAGACACACACTGCCCACTGGCTTGCTGTGTTTACACACACAGACACACACACTCCTTGCTCCATGGGTTTATCTTCATGATGATAGTAATCAGTATAAAGCCCACTGGCTACAGCAGCAGGCTGCTTGGTAGTCATTACCGTTAGCTTAACTGTTTACACTCGTTAATCAAATTAGCAAGTCTCTTGCTCTCTCTCTCTCTCGCACACACACACACACACGCAACTGCACACACGTTTGCAAAACTACACCACACCAAACGTGTGACATGCGCTCAACTGAAACGCATTGGTGTACACACGCACACACACACATACAGCACACACGGGAGATGTAAACAAGGAGTGGGGCTCAGAGTTGCATCTTAGATTAATTATCTCTGTCCTAAAGCGGAGATGCCGTCAGAGACAGCGAGGTGGAAGGGAAGTGGAAGAAAGATCTCCACACTTCTGTAGCTAGAAAGATAAACTAGATAAATGTAGGGAGCTGGAGAAAGAGGGAAACAGACAGGCAGGGGAGCAGACGTAACAACGAGTGTGGGAGCTGAAGTTACGCTTCTGCTTCGCATCTTAAAAAACCGTCTGAGGGAAGTTTAATATTCAAAGAAATGACAGGTGAAAACTGAAAAGTTGAACAGGAAATCCAGAGGTGGTTGTTGCTTTTAGTTCTTAGACACGTATGTGTACAATGTGCTTCGATCAACTTTTTCAGACAACAGTGATTTGAAGTTTTGTTTCCTGTTTGGACTGAGAGTAATGGATGGGGCGGATCGATATGTAAGGAAGAGAGGCATTAAATAGCCCACGTGTTACCAACATAACGTCTAGACACAAAGAGCTATAATTACAGGCAGTCCTACTCCAAAGTTTAATGTCGTTATGTCCGCCCATGATGGGCATCTACCACGTGAACAGTGAAACAACCTGGGACGTGTGAATTATACATTCAGAGTCGCACACAAACACAGTCCTCCATCAGTATTTGGAAATGCCTCAAAGCAGATTACACCTTGACTCCCACACATTTTACTTAACATATAAAAATGTATTCTGGTTGGATATTTGACCAAAGTTCTTTGCACAATTAAGTTTAAGTGGTTGGTTCCCTTGCATAAAAGAAAAAAGTTTGAAGCATTGTTCACAGATATAAAATGGGATTATGGTTTAGCTTCCCCCCAAAAGCTGAATGTTAAACTGCATTTTCCATTCCAAAGTAACTTTTGATATGTTTTAGATTATTTTCATGTGGTTTTGTCCAACTTTCAATCATTTTAACCAAAATATTTTTCCTCTCAGTGAAGGTTGAGCACTGTACACTACACCAGCTGTGAAGCATGGTGATGGCATCATGTTGTAGTTGTTTACTGGATAAACGAGGCATCAAAATGTTTACTGGGATCAGGTCACTGGGATAACACCTGTTCACCTGGGATGTGGCTGCTGAGGTAAAATCTACAGGTTTACCCTGTGACTGAGCCTTTCACCAGGGCTTTTTTTGCACATGTGCTGAACAGGAGTGTAAGGTTCACTTTCTTCAAACTTTGACTCGAGCTAAAGGGCAAAAACACTTTCACTAAAAGCTAAGGATAAGTTCATGGAGACCATTAACCAATCACAGAAAAATAGATAATTGCATTATTAGCTTGAATCAGTAGCCTGGTGTCTTGGTAAATCCAACTGTCTTTCGAACCTGAGAGTTATGTTGCGCTTGATTTTATTACTAGATCCATGTTCGTACTTTTGAGGTCCATAAAGTGCGTCATCCTTCGTTCATTTTTATTTACCTCACAAACAAACAGTAATATTTCTCTTGGGTTTCACTAAAATCAGCTGAGGAGCCATACTTGTACAAAAAGTCGAGAATCAAAGCATTTTCAGTTTTAGACTAAATTAATCAGATTTATACAGTATCAATACAGGAAGCTTCAGACCATCTTATACTATAAGGTCAGATTTTGTTGTAAAGTTATTCCAAATTTAAGTTGTGTGAAATAATAATGTCTTAAAATAGAGTCTGGTATCTGCAGCACCTTTACTGCTCCACCAAAGATTAGAGCTTAACAAAAGAAAGATGATTTTTTTTTTTTTATGAACCAAAGGTGCTATAGAGTTATTTGTAAAACAGAAGGACATATACATGAATAAAGAAATAATAATGTATGCTGTATGCCTGTATAACATGGGGAAACCTGAAACATTGATTGCCAGTGTTTTAACACAGGATTTCTCCACCCACTCATGGGGAAAAAATCAGTTTGGCAAAGAACTCAATCCAACAACAAAAACAGAATTTAGGCTTTCTATTTTCTCCTCGGCTTTCCAATTGCTGAGAAATAAGAAAGGGATTGTGATTGTCTCACATTTACTAGAAAAAAAACAACAACAAAAAACAATTACCCAGATATTGTGTGATGTCACTGTGTCTCAGATGGCAATGTGTCAGTGGAAAACGCATCTGAATGCTATACCCCTTGGTCTAAATTTTTTAAATAAAGATTAACAAGAAACAGGAGTGAGTGTGTGTGTGTGTGTGTGTGTGTGTGTGTGTGTGTGTGCGCGCATCTTTGTGACTGGAATAAGGCTTTCTCTAAGAAAAAGAAACCCTGAAGTGTCTTTATTGAAAGACAAGGACAGGGGATGAAACTAATGAAAAGAGCTAAAGCTCAGATTAGCGAGCAGCCATTTACACTGTGATCCCATTTTACAGGAAAAAAAAAAAACTATACACCAGTTTTAGCACAGCTATAGAGAACACTATATAGACTCGCACTTGACTGCTGACACACACACACTGTGAGAGAGAGAGAGAGAGAGAGAGCGAGAGAGAGAGAGATTAACAGACATTTATTTGCAAGCCAGTCTTTTAGTCCAGGACATGCTGCTGTGCATTTTACTGATGCTCCTATAATGACTGTTAAATCAGTTTCCAAAGCAGTGCATTATGAGCAAAGATTATACGGCAAGTTTTCATTTACTAGCAAATGAACTCGACTCTGGGGGAATGGGAATGCTCTAACTCGGAGGCATTTGCATAAACATGGATTTTTACTTCTTGCAACAATGAGAGATGTTGGTACATAACTGTTGATGAATATTTAGGAACGTGTCCTGCTATTTGCAGCACAGAAGCAAATGCAAACGCTTTTTCTTTACAACTTTGCCTTCTCTCTGGTTAAACAAGTTCAACACCATCAGCTGAAGGAGCGTACTCCAGGAAGGTAGCGTCATCATGAAAACGAGGATTCGCATCAGCCCACAGCATCATACAGCTTCCGCTTTTCCAGGCAGACGTAGAAGAGGAGAATCATCCTCCAGTACCAAATGTAAGACCTCGTGTCATCCCCTGGTGGCGAACTAGTTGGAGAGGACGATACGATGCATTGTGTGGCACTTTCCCCTCCCATGAGAGCACCGATTTTATTATTTATTTTCTTTTTTCTCTTGGCCCAATGGGGGTTAATTTTTGCTTCAGAAATGATCCGGTTGGATGCTGTAAAAGACAGAACTGAGCTGATACATTGTTGGAACTTAGCGGCTGTGTTTTTCTCTCCCAACATTTTCTTAATTCAACTTTTCTGAGTCAAAATAAGCTTTGGTTTCTTGTAGCATTTTCATCAGACAGGATGTATAATTTATTTATTTGTATATAAATTTAGACACATTGTCTAATTTGCAACTTTGTGTGTCGAGTCTGCCTTTTCTAATTCGTGGTTAAGTTATGAGATTGACGGATTGAGTTGACTGTCAAGGGTTTTGTCTCATTATTGACGTCTTTGCATCGAATGTCAATATGAGTAAAATATTTCTAACAGCAGTTTGAAATGTTTACAAAGAGTATCTTCAAAGCCTGTCTAACACTCTCTGGTTGTTGTTGTTTTTTTTTAATCTGGAGGAGAGCGATTTTTCTGCGATTGGACCTAAAGTATTGCTTTGTTTGTCTGAATGTACAGAAAGATGAGCCAACAGGAAAGTATTGAAACAGGCTGTAGATACACACAGACTGCAGAGAAGACAGAAACACTGCCAAGTGCTGAGAAAACAGGCATTTAAAAAAAGACAGAATAAGACACAAGACAAAAATCATTGAAAAAGAGAAAAGCGGAGGGAACAGAAGGTAAATAAAATGATACAATGACAGTGATGTAAATCCTTTGGGACAGAGTAGAGAGAAAAGCAGGAGAAATGTACAAGGAAGGAAGGAACTAGCAGAGCAGAAACGGAAACTAAAACAAGACACAAATTACATAGACAATCAATTATCTAGCAGTTTTGAGACCGAGTTTGAATCTAAATAGTTTTAGATTATATTTTTACCAAATGTCAAATCAGAAAAAAAATGAGAGGATATATGGATTACAATGCTGGAGCGACACCTCTGAGGTATTTTTTTTAAACACTTCTGATTGTAGTTTTACTGGCCATGATCACAAATCATGAGCTGAAATAATTACATTAGTAAATGAACCCTTTAAATTATGAATTGAAAAAAAAAAGATTCATAATTTAATTCTTTAAATTAATAAAATAACTGAATTAAAATATGAATTTAATTCCTTAAATTCATAATTGTTGAATAATTGTTCAACTGTAGGAAAAATGACCTCAAGAAGTGACTTTCCACCATGCAGAACATGTTAATACTTTAAACTTTAACAGTTTGTTTTCATTTCTCTCACTATTTTACCACCAAGCAATAATTGTGATCTAAACACTGTGGCAGCTACATTCATATTGACAGTATACATGCAAACCTCTGCTTTCACAATAAGACTTTCCAAAAACACGTTCAGTAGGTGAAGTTTTCTGCAACAGTAAAACACGTCGACCTCCACGAGCCTCCAAATGATCTTGGGCAGCAGGAGACATGGAGTCCAGATGATTTGGTCCTTCGGCACATCATAAAATCAGACTGATTATGTGAGTCAGACGCTGAGACTCACAATATTGCAGCTCTAATCCCAAAACAATAATTGTGAGACAGTAACAATGAGTGATTATGCAAATAAAACACTTTTTTTTTTTTTTTCCTGGAGACATTTCAGAGGATGAACTATTGGTTAAAGAAAAAGACTCCAAAACTCATCTGGTCAGAAAAGTAAAAAAAAACAAAAACTTTTGTTTATCAAAGGATGTGCCACAAATACATTATACATTAAGAATTTGTGTTAGTTACTGTCACTACTGTCACCATGTCAAAGTGTTTCCAAAGAGGGAATCCAGACAGCTGCAGTAGTGCGAACGTTCAAAGCCTCGGTACATAATTGAGGATCCATGGGGGGCAGTCAAAGAAACGGCGATGTTGTGCTAATTATGGTTTCCCCCGGTGTGACTGGAAATGAGATCCTGAAATAGCTACTTCCTGGTTCTATTTTCAGCTGAGGTCAGCAAGCGGAGGAGTACGACACTACAGGAGTTCGTGATGTGGCTCCGTCGGTTTGACCCTCACTTGCTGTGTATCCTTTATTAAAAACCCCGGAAGCTGAGTTTGTCATTGTGAGAGTAAGCATATTGGCACAAATACAAATGTTCTCCCGCTTTGAGCAGGTAACCAGGAGAGGGGTCCCCCGGATCTCTGCGTGCGTTCGTTCATTCACGTTGACGACCTTGGCTGCGAGGAAAACCACACTCGCATCTCACTCATCATTTAGGCTCGTTACACAAACACCGATTTTCATGAACAGACATCATTTGGCAAACTACACACCAAACACACACATTTCATACCTTTCCTATTAACAGATGCAAATAACTACACATGCTGCTACAAGCCATCACGTGTGTGTATATGTAAACAGACACACAAAAATAGCTTAACCTTGAAAACTGACACATGTTAACATATTCAATTTCACTCTCTGTTTGTCTCTCACTTAGACTCACACACACACACACACGCACACACACACGCACACACACACACACACACACACACACACATACACACATCGGAGGCTTTAGAGCAGCATTAGTCATCAGTCCTCTGCTGTAAGTCTTTCTGCTCACTGAAGAGCCTATAGAACTGAAACTGAAGGTCACGTACATACAGTACTCAAACGCTTTCAATAACATTTTCTACGTGTGGACTGGCAGTAATGAACCGATCAGAATTTTGTGGCTGATTTCCGATTATTGATTTCTCATAACTTTGATCAGCCAACAGCGAATGTAGTCAAAACCGATTTCTTAACACATAATGGGATAACAGCAACGTGCCTTTCTACTGTGAGTTGACATTTTTATATTAGTATCAAGGGCAGTATCATGTGAGTAGTTGTGGAAATGTTTATTTTTATCCACATGCATTTTTTCACTACTAATTCTTTTTCTTAATTTAAACTCATTAGTTTTCCTAAAGCTATTGAGTCAGACTGTTTACTAAATTATAATGAAGTTATATAGCACCATCTTAAGGATCTTTATTAGTGGTTAGCTGAGAAAGCATTATAAAACCAACATCCCTGTGTGTTTCAAATAGACAAACTTTAATTTAACCTTGACTAGGATTTCCAAACAGCCAAGCTCAAAAGCGTAAATAGAAGCGATGTTGCTGTTCTCTAGTTAGCTTCCCTGTTATCTGCTTTATGTCTTGCTCTCTCTCTCTCTCTCTTGGAGTCTAAATGGGACTGCAGACACGTTTCCTGTGGCCTTATTAAGGCAGGAAACATAAAAAAAATACATTATTTTTAAAGTTTTTGACCTGGTGATCACTGGATCATGCTGAAAATCAGGCAATTTGAATCTCCAGTCGGTGCATCTCTAATTTGCAAGATCATCAAGGAGGAGTGTAACTGGTCGTAAATTTAATGCGCTTTAATCCTCAAACAAATCTTCAAATCATTATCGCCAGCAGCAAGAAGAGCATTGAGTCCAGATGGCACAGCCCTCATGCGCATCATAAAGTCAGTCTGTGATTACGTAATGAGGCAAGTTATGCCAGAAATGCCCGGAATATCGTACCTGCCAAGCGTCTTGTGAAACGTGTTGACTTGATTTCCATTTTAACTGATTCTTCACTTCATTTTCTGTTAAACTGAAAACATATTTAGTCAAAATCAAGACCTCAGCCTACTGCGGACTACTGTAGGCGCCCCTTGTCTATGAGGAAGCATCATTAATTGATCCTGGTTATGCGACTACAGGTTGTTACGCTGGAAGTCAGTGTGGTCATGTCTCCTTCACAGTACAGTAAGGTCATAAACCTGATATC
Source organism: Poecilia formosa (assembly GCF_000485575.1). Taxonomy (NCBI): domain Eukaryota; kingdom Metazoa; phylum Chordata; class Actinopteri; order Cyprinodontiformes; family Poeciliidae; genus Poecilia; species Poecilia formosa. Next base: position 2,151,302 of record NW_006800016.1, on the reverse strand, counting down.
TACATGTTATTTGTATAATAGGAGTGTGTGGATGACTGTGAGTGTGTGCCTATGTTTCCATTTGTGTCTCTGTAATACATAACAGTACGAGTGTGTGTCAGGTCTAGTGTTTTCATGTCTCTCTGTGGCTGGCTGTAAGGGGCCAGGTTTTTCCCCTGCAGGCTGGTTTGAATCGATAGTGCTAGAAAGTGCTGAAATAGCAGCCTGATGCATGCACACACACACACACACACACACAACCACATTCACAGATACAGATGGGTGACTCACTTGAACAGAAATCATAAACAAGAGAGGTGACTTCTGAAACAAGGCAAACGCACAGAGACAAAGGAACAGTGCGAAGGAAGCGAGGGATTCAGAGACTTCTGATTTAACCACGGTGTTTGGGGCTTCGAGATTGGCCACTGAAAACGAGAAAATGCTCTGCCCTCCCAGTCCCTGATCCACTCACTTGACCTTCAATGGCTTCACACTTCCTTAACTACCAAACCAAGTGAGGAACTTGGTCCCCTTCGAAGTCCAAGCTGTGCCACACACATATGGGCCGGTATTATGAGGAATGGGTGGCTTTTAACATCACAGGAAACAAAAACAGAGATTTAAAAATAGTGGTGTATCACTAACTTCCTTCCTTGCCTGTATCAACGACTAATAAGTTAAGCAAAAAGAAAGAGAAAAAATAACACAAACTTTATGAATTGTGTGCTTTTAGTAAATGCTGCATTGCAGGTTTTAACACTTCTGCACATGTCTTTACTAAGAAAAGTTTGAAGCACAGACGCACATACAAATAAAAAAATAAAAAAAATCTCAGCTCAACAGCGATCAGTAACCTGTGACTGAGCCAAGTTTAGAGTAGCTGCTGGCCTTTGGTCCATTGGATGCTCATTTGCTGTTCTTTGACTGCAGAAACTCTGCAGCAGCAAAACAGACTGAACCTTTTGTACCAGATAAAAAAAAAACTTGACAATTACTTAAATGGAGGCTGAAAAGAATTGCAAAATGTGGAATTATGGCAGGGAGAAAATCCAAAGCCCAAGCCACAGATAAACATGAGCCGAGAAAAGCTGTCGACATGAGCATAACAGATGAACCTGACACTAACTAAAGTGGCCTGGACTTTTAAAAACTGGGAGGATTATTACTGAATGACAAATCAGGAGTGGGAAAGCACCAGAGGACTGATTAACTAAGAAAAACTAATGAAAGGAATGGCTTGAACACTAAAACACACAAGGGAAAAGAAGTGATTGGAGAACACTCGAATGAAAAGACTGACGTCATGAAAATCAAACCTTTCAGCATCACGTAACCCAAATGGAGAGCCTTCAAAGTACCAAAACCAATATAAGAATATTTACGAATTAAATAATTTTATCTTTACAGTGACGATACTTTGAGGGAGATCCTGGATGTTGTGGCTTTTCCACCAAAACACAAAACACTCAAGAAACATTTTGTTTTATTATATATTTATAATTTTTTTTCACATTAGTGGAGCAGTTACTGGATGAACAATTTTCACAATACACACCTGTGTAGTAGAGCTCATGTTCTTGCCAGTACCACCAGTTCAACCACTGCACGACTGCATGGTCTCCATTTTTGTTCTTCATACATAAAGTGATTCAACAGGCTTGAGTTTAACTCCAGCAACAAGAGTCACAGTCAACAGTGTGTGCGTGCGTGTGTGTGTGTGTGGGTGTGTGCGTGTGTGTGTTTGTGTGTGTGTTAGCGTGCGAGTGGTTTCCGCTATTAAAGATTCACCGGCTCACTCAGCTGCTGCTGCTGTTAGGCTCCCAATCTGGGTCACGTCTCCCTCCTCTGCTCCCTGAGCTACCTCCATCCCTCCATCCTTTCCGTGCTTCTCCCTCCCCGTCTCGGCTTTCCGTCTCTCTCCGTTTCCTTGTCTCATTTCCTTCTCTCCATCTCTTCTCCTTTCTTGTTTTCCTTCGCCCGTTCCTCTGCCTCTCTTGCGCTCTCCGAGGGAGTATTTGCTTAACTACAGAGCTCCGAGGCAGGCCCATGCTCTCATCCAGAATCCAAGTCAAATAAAGACGCCCATAAATTTTTTAAAGATGCACTGAATAATTTCTACTATTTTCGGTGATTGTGTGTGTGTGTGTGTGTGTGTGTGTGTGCGTCCATGTGTGGTTTCGACATTATAGAGTTGTCGTTAGCACTTCATTACCGATGGAGTGTTGAGTTCAGACTGCTCGGTTGCATCAGCATTAGCTGCTTCATTTATGCCTCAGCAGCAGCTCATCAGCTACAGCAACAACTGGTGAAATTCATGCTTGTAGGCTGCATCATGTGGCAGCCTTAGACTCACTATCATTTTGGTGCATGCCCACACTGTTTACAGAGACTACAACCTCCACCACTGCACACTCCTACATGAAGGATTGCTCTCTATGAGTATTTATTTGACTCTCCTGGGAATATTCATTTCTTTTTGCAGCGCTGGGAAAGTGGCTTTTTTACAGGTTTGTTCCTATGCTTCTTGTTACAAGACAGCTGAAACTTAATCTTCCCATACGTTTCCCTGTTTCTAGAAGCTAGCGTTAGCATTGCTGCACAGCTTACCTACTACAGGAAGTTAGAACAGTTGCAGTTTAAGTGGGTAAATTTGAGGTGAGGCAACAGACTTGCGGTGTTTGCTGCTGACAGATAAAAAGGTAAAGTCGTAAACCCCAAAAATATTCACCTGAACTGAGCCACAGATTTCAATGTGGTGTTGGTGAAGATGCAAAGAAATCAGTAACGCAAATCAAAGCCATGCACAGGGGAGCACAAAATCTACAAGATGACAACTGCACTACAAGGGCTTCAATAATAAAAATAAATAAAATCTCTCAAAGGTCACTTCTTCTCTTATATCATAAATTTGTCCATTTGTGCTTTAGCACCAAACAAGGGACTTTGGAAGGTGTGACAGATATGCTGTACATTTCAAAACGAGTTGTAATAAAATACAGTCAAATGTATTTCATAAATTGCCTTTCTAGCAGTTCTTCCTTCTGAGCAAGAATTATCCAGAAGCTGAAAGAAATTACTCCAGTCAACACGTAGAAACTGTGAGATGAATTGGAATCAGCTTGAGTAGCTATTTTTTCCTTACTGACTGAGTCGAAGGAGACAGAAAAAAAACTTCTGAAGCACCGGTGCAGAGTCATAAACTACAAACAAAGTTCAACAAATCCAAGGATTCTTTAAGTTTTATCTTTGGTGGCACTATTTAAAAGACCAAGTGTAGTGAGTGCGGGAAAAAGCCAGTGGAACACCAATCACAATGACGAAGCAAAAAAAAAAAGAAAGAAAGAAAGAAAATGCAGTAAATGTTAGTTTAAAAACCTTCATCACCACCACATCTTTACAGGAGAAGTGGATCTGATCCTTTTGACTGAATTATTGACCTCCTGGAGGTGTCACTTCAAAAGTCTGAAGAACTAATCTGTACCACTTGCATCTCATTTGCAAACTATTAGAAATAGAAATGGCTCAGTTTTTGTGAGAAGTCTTTCAAATATATTTTTGAATTAAATATAATACAATTTATCTGAATGATCATATTAGAGAAAAAAAACTTGTGAGCAACATGTAACAGAGGGTGTGGTGTCAACTATACTACAGTAGAGATGGATCTTTTTATGTAACAAAAAAAGAAAAAGTATTTTATGCATAGTCAGTGGTGCGTCTAGTACATTTTGGTTAAACATGTTTTGTATGTAAATGGAAAAAAAAACCGATTGAGTAAGTTTTAAATTAGAACTTACAGTACAACTTATGCTTATATTTGGGGCACCTACTGTATTTTATTTCTTCTTCTCTTTTATCTCCTGCTGTGTTGCGGCAACTAAAAACACATTTTATTCCCGATGACAAATTAAGTCTTTTGATCGTTGTGGACATTTATGTTTTGCATCAGTAATCAGATATTTTTGGTGCCCTGTGCCAGATTCCTGGACATTTACGTCTCAAACACTGAATCATCTGCTGCAGGTGAAAAAAGTCACTTTTAGCCAAATTATGATGAAGACAACGTTTCTTCACGTTACAAACGTGCTTGCAGCTCTTTAAGCTACTCTGCACATTTGTTCAACATACTGCTTTTCATCTTGATGGCACATAACAAACTAACTGCAAAATGTATTTTGACATGCATATGTTGGTGTTTATGTAGATGCATATATGGCTTCTATTTCTATGGTGAGAGATGGTGATTTTTTTTTTTTACACTGTTTATTAATGCCTCTTATTCTTAGGAATAGATAATTCGGCTGTTGCTAATCCTCTTTGACGTTTTTTTTATTGTGCATTTACACAATCTCTTTGAAACATAAACCTTCATATTTACTCCTTGTTCAGAAAGTGAATCAATGAAGTAGCAGTTTTCGTTGAAATACATTCTCATCTTTCATTAGCGACACGGTGACGAGCAGAGCGGGCCACACTGAGGACCAACATTTCTCTCCTCACTCCGCACCTCCACCTACCGCAGCTGTGAACAGCACTTGTCTCCTTGCTGATGTTTCTGATGACAGCTGACGTTTCTACAAACAGCCTGGGAAGTGGTGAGAACATTCACAACCCTGTCCTACGCTGCTTTGCTCTCAACGTCATGCATCATGTCTGGAGTGGCTGTGGGGAGGATGCAGCCACACCGATGCAGAGGTTTTACCGCTCACTCTGTGGCAGCGTACAGAAGTGCTGGAAAGTACAACAGTCGACCTGCCCTGTTTCTCAGACAGTGTTGCATATCAGGGTTTTTTTAATCTGAAATTGCACTCCAATATTATTTATATTCAATACAATTTCTGCTAAGAATTACAGTCCCCTCTGCGTTTATTGGTGCCCCTGGTATAGATAAGTAAAAAGCCTTCAAATAAACTCATCTATCATTTTAGATGCATAATATTACACTGAAGCATTGAGAAAAATCCAACCAGGTCAGTGAGTGATGCAGTGCAGGTTGGTAGCTCTTGATAAAGCAGTTTGTGGTTTGAGTCATTTGAACATCAAATTAGTAATAATTGACCTCAGATTATGAGGAAAAGTTCAATGCCGTTGCGATAAGACAGATGTGAGTTGATATTCACAAATGAAGAAATGGCGAGAAATATGTCGGGTAACACTTTATTTGAAGGGGCTGAATAAGACTGTCATGACACTGTCATAAACATGACATAACACCTGTCATGAACATGAATAAGCCTTCATGAATATTTATGACTGTTGTCATAAAGCGTCATTCGGTAAATTATGACACTTTTAATACAAAGTTGACATTATTCAAAATGTCTTTGTTAAGACAACTTGACATTAACCAAGAAATCATTACTGTTTAAACTTTACCTTTAATAACATAAAGTTACCGAATTTTTAAAGTGCAATCAGTAACACTTTTATAACAAATTTATATCAGTAATGATTTATTGGTTAATGTCAAGTTGTCATAACAAAGACATTTTGAATAATGTCAACTTTGTATTAAAAGTGAAGGCTTATTCATGTTCATGACAGGTGTTATGTCATGTTTATGACAGTGTCATGTCAGCCTTATTCACCCCCCTTCAAATAAAGTGTTACCATATGTCGCTTCGCTTAAAACATCTGAAATAATTCAAAGAGTTTAACGCAGCTTAAAATGATGAGAAACAAGGTTGGACATAGAGCCAAGTTTATTTCCTCTCTATGCAAATTGAGACTGATAAGGAGGGTAAAAAAATAGACTTGATGTTTTGAGAAATGCATTAATATTGTCTTTTAAGGAGTCAGATATGAATAAAGCCCATTTTTCTCATGCATTTTTGCCAGTGTGTAGCCATAAGATGTGGAGAGAGCTGTGTACATTTCAGTGTTTAATTGTTTTCTTTAATCTGTTGACTAAGCAATACCTTACAGTTAAAACAAAAGTCTTATTTCAGTCCTGCTTGATTTCTTAATCTGTACACAATAAACCATGCTAGTAAATGTATTGTATTATTGTAAAGGTATGTATCTTCATCACTTTAGTGAAGTGGCATATTAACTGTCATACCTCATCTGTCGCAAATACAACTGGACAACTTTTGGGGGAAGAGGGTTTCCAATTTGGTTGAAAAATCAGAACAGTTATTCGATTTTTCAAATATAATATTTCTTTTTTATTATTATTTCAAAATGTCTTCCTTATTATTTGGATATATTAGATAGATGAGCCTATGCTAATTGGTGCCAGTGTTTCCATGCAGCAAAAAGGCTCTGCCGTCAGATCCCAGCCTGGGGCACAGACGCTTTCTGCACAGTTTCTTCATGTTCTCCCTGTGGATGTGTGGGTTCTGTTTGGGTTTCCTCCCATGGTCCAAAAACACAATTGTTTATTTTTTTATCAGTCCTGATGTGTGCATGTGTGCATACATTGTTTGACCAGTGTGTGTCTGTGTGGCCTGTTGATGAAGTGGTGATCTGTCCAGAATGGACACTGCCTCTTGCCTGCTACCTACTATTAATAATAGTTATAGCATTGATATTTCATCAAATGTAAAAAACAAAAAAAAAAAAAGTATAGAAGGAGACAGAGGAAAAGATAAGGGGAGAAGAGATGAGGAAGTGAAATTTCTGACGTGTCAGTCTTCAAAGAAAACCATAACCAGCAGCATAAGAACAAGCAGCTTCCTCTTGATAAAATGTTACACTATGACACCCAATTTGATTCTGCTCAGTTCTGCAGGAAAGTCGATCTCACGGAGCGGCTGATCTTGATTGTTTGGCTACATAAAGATTCAGACTTTCCTCCATTTAACTTAGAAAGATTAAAATGTTTTATCATCTTTTGCTCTGAATCCGTTTGTGTCTTACTGCACAAGTGAAGCCAAACATTCAGCAGTTTCATTTTGCTCTTGCACAGTTTCATAAAAGGACAACAATCCTTATTAGCATGATGAGCAAAAGAAAACCTGAGAGTTCACTGCTTTAAGGAAAGAAAGATGGAGCTGAGAGAATGTCAGGAAACACGAGAAGCAAAGCAGGAACAGTGAAGCAAAACAGGGGTGAAACATTGAAGGAAGGAGGGGAATTCACATTTGGAGGTATTCATATTTGGTTAAATTCAAACTGAGATAAAGTAAAGAGGTTAAAGTCACAAACTTTCAGCCCCCAACAGATGAACTTTCCACACTAATCGGACATCTGCTCCATACACACCTGACCTTTTGGTATTTTAATTTCATTTTGCATCCTCAGCACTTGCTCGTTCCCTCCTACGACACATCCGCACGCGTGCGCGCGCCCTGAATGATGCGTGCACACACACCCGTTCATTTGACTTGCCAGGAAAGAAAGACCGCGATCCGCTCAAGTAGGTCCCTGGACATGAATCTAAAGACAGTAGGGAGCGTGCAGAGCAATCAAGTGATAAAGCTTATTATCTGAGAAGAGCTATATTCTAAGACTTATTATCTACCAGGAGTTAAATGACTTTCAGGTCCTCAAAGGCCCGATGGCCTGGTTTGACTCTGCTGGAGAGGAAAAAGAAGAGGTGGTTGGACGAGAGGGGGGGGGGGAAGTAAAAAAAATTATCCGAGAGAAGAGAAAGGAGAGGTGAAATGATGAGAGGAAAAATATGAGGAGAGGAGATGCTTGAAGACAGGAGTGAGAGAGAAGAAGGTGATTCATGGGTGTAGGCAGTTGTTGTTCTGACTTCATGCAGCTACTGTGAAACCAATATTCTGTCAAGGGTTGGCAAATACACTGTACTTCATAAAGCTGCCAGGGGCTGCATTCTTTCTTTGTTGAAGCTGCACAGGTAGCTTAGTGTTGATACTGTACATAGTTTATTGCAGTGGATGCCACAGATGTTGGAAAAGCAAAAATAGATTTGGAGTGCGAATGCTTATGGGGAGAAGGCTGAACTGCAGCTTTACTAAAGGATGAGTTGCATGCTGCAGGAAATGAGAGAGCAGCATTTAGAGAAGAGGGATGATTGTAAATTCAGCATTTTGCTGCACACAGTACGTACCATCGTCAAGTGTTTCTATTCACACATGTAAAACTGTTCGGTTTCAATGCTCACGGTGAGTGAGTTGAATTTTAATTGTTTCCATTACTTAACTTCTAGCTTTGGTGAAAATGCTCTCACCTCTATTCATTTTAGATTGTCAGCTAAATATTACTGCCATCAGTGCAAAATCTACTGAAATCCAGGTCAATTTCCCACTCCCGACATTTACTCTGATATTTTTCCCAAGAGTAAAAGGTTTCTATAGGTCATGAGTAGAATGTGACCTCCATCTTCTGCTAAACACGAAGTGGCATTGTATTATTCCCATATTTTTTTAAATCGTTAGAGAAACATTTTTTTTTTAACTGCTTATCTAGCTTCCTGTCAGGGACAGCTGTGCTGTAGTTCTCAGTAACAGCCCTGCAGTCCACCGTAGTGTCACCACCTGCGCTTAAGGAAAAACAAAAGATGAACTGTTGTTTATGCAACGTAGGCATTTTCTCTAGCGGGCAACTTGAAGATTTAAAATGACGTAGCATTGCTTGAGAAATACGGTCATCATAAAGACCGAACACAACCGTGACAGTGGTTTAATACTTCATTACGTGTCTACCTTCATGTCCACCTTCATGCTCTTGGCGCTGCTTTTATTAACGGTTAGCTGCAGGAAAATTGAATAAATTTATACACGCTCACCCCAAGGGAGTCGATAAAACATTAACTGCTCGTAGATTTGAAGAGGACCTCCTTTTAAACAGTTTGAACTATTTCTTTAACGATTTACTGGTTAAAACGTCAAAGTCGATTGCGGCAATCCCAGAAGGCAAAAAACTGTAAACGTTATCGACACAGAGCGCAACCAGAAGTGAGCTCCCAAATAAAAGTCTACCTATTGGGCCAATACAACCTTATTTCACCCATATAAGCGCGTCGCTGGATTTGTCAAAATACACGGCAAGATAAAACACACAATGTGACAAGAGCTTAAGAAAGTAGAATGCAGTAAAAAAAACAAAAAAATGAATGTGTTTAACATGAAACATTTTCTAAACTCTTCCTTTTCATCTTCACATTACAAATATGCCATGAGATATTTACACCACACTATCACTTTGCTGTGGGAAGCAAATGAACAAGTGTTTCTAATTGCAGTCGGAGGGAAAATGCAATTTCATACGCGTTCTGAGCTGATCGGGAAAGTTTCTCTGCACTTAAACCAATGGAAATGCACTTGAAGCAGGAGCTCTAACCATGCCCTTTTCCAAACCACTCTTTAAACACCTTTTAAGGCATTATCAAACTGCAGTATTTAACAGTAGAGGCAGCTTAAAAAATGCTAACAAGCTTGCTGTGAATTAATGTCAGCTCAGCGCCTCTTTAAACATACAATATTGACAAAGCTAATGCAAACTAAGAGCTGTTTAGCTCAGAGTCAAGTGTTTTTCTTCTGTGTAAATGAACTAAGCACTCCTCTGACTAGGAAAGAAAACTTTGCACATCGGTATGAATTGCCTTAAAAGCTACTTAGACAGCAGAGACAACCTATAATATTCCCCCAAGAGTGCGGCACTGTGCCGAGCATTTACAATGACTCGAAAGAGAACTTGAACCTAAAGACAAAAACACAGAGCTACAACATAATATCCTTGGTTGATTAAGATTATTCTTTATTATGAAGTGCCACAAAATGCTTTGTGATCATTGTGCTTACATTGTCTGAATACTGGCTCAAAAAAAAACTAAACAAAACAAACAAAAAAAAACTCACAGGAGATTCTCACTCTGGAACAGAGATCCAACCCTCCTGCGTTAAGGTAAGTCAGATATCGCTATACAGCAGTAAAAACGTCTCAATCCAAAGGATTCTTTACAAACCCTCCTGCAATAAATGATTATTTAGGCTATCATCATTCTTTAACTTGGAAATACAAAAGAAGAAGAAGAAGAAGAAGAAGAGAGGTCAAGCTAGTACAAGTTTTTATTTTTTTTTATATAATTCTTCTCTACCTGATTTCTAGTTAGTTTCATTGTGCTACTTTCTTTAAAGGTGGAGATGACTACAATGGAAGTACTTAAAGAGGCCAGATCAGGAGCTCACCAGGAGACAGACTCAAGCAGGCAGACTTCATAAAGTATTCCTTCTGCTTTAAAACCACTGAAAAGCCTCATGACAGTTTCAGCCAAACACCCAGAAGACAGAATAGAGTGCAAAGTCTATCAACCAACACTTTGAGACATTAAGACGGGAAACAGTCGGAGCATCATCACATGCACTCGGTTGCTGCAGTAAAGGTTGCTATGGCTGTTAGAAGTCCTGATTATTACGTCTCTAGACCTTTGAGTTAAACTAAGAAATATAAAGACTGCATTTTTTGTTTTGTTTGTACAACTTTTGCTATAAAAACATTTTAATCATCTGTGATGCTGAAGCAAAATTTAAAAGGTTGTCTGTATTGTACATAAAAGCTGTTCTAAATTACAAACTGAAAAAATCAACAACAACAAAAATATCCAAAATGGGCTTCAAAAAGTTGGTGATCTACGATCAATGATTTGATGAATTTTAGATGACTGAAGTCCAGATCAAGACCATGACTGGCTGGTTCATGTTCTTATTTTAGAAGAAATAATAATAAAAAAAAAGTTTTCTCTTTCACCAAGATCTCAACACTTTTTTCCAGCGGTTATTGTAGAAGATAAAGAAGTCAGAAGTGTGAGATGTTATCTTCTCGCACTCCTGACACTTCTGATTTAGGCTTTTTGCCTTCAGAACATCTTTGCAGACGCATCAAAATTTATGCGAGGTTTTTCTTCTTTCACTCTTATAACAAGTTAAGAAAACTAAGCTTATTCTGTGCAATCTTTACGACGCCCTATGTCAAAAACATCTCCAAACAGCATTAGTCCTCAGGAAGCAGTGTTATTATCAAAGCTCAGAGATCCACATAGCTAAACGTAGCTGCAGACGGATTTGTTATTCCAAATGGCTTATAATTAGGCACTGTGTGCTTGCATGCATATGGATGCACTTGTTAACACATTTCTGAATGTTTCTGCTCAAGCTTACAATATGCACAAACTGTATAGTGTCACGGATTCACATAAGTACGATCTAAAAACGCACGTCTGTGCTCAGTCTGTCTCATGGGAAGCTCCATGAATCTGAAGGAAAAAAAAAAAAGGTTTCTGAGCTGCAGAGATCTGGGTTCAGCATCACTGCTGTTGACCACCTACATTAGAAACTAAATGATTTATGGGGTCAGAGCTGATTCAAGTTAACCTGTCTGCAGGTATATCACTCATGAAGTGAGCCTCTGGGGTGGCCCGGTAGGGGTGGATCGGGGGGGCCTGCTGCAGAACAATGCAAACTCCGTTCCATGCACCAGCGGCAGCATGAAACTGTGAACTGTAATCAGACTGGCCGGTCAAAGTGCAGCCTGCGTCTGTTGTTGAAGAATGCACAGTTAATGTTGTGGAAGCGCTCAGGGGGAGATGACTGAATAATGCATCGGAGTCAGAGTTGACCTCAGTCTAGCTTCAGCAATGCACCAAACTTTGCCTTGGTTTTTCCAATAAGGCATGCTGAGAGTTACGTGTTGCCTCCCAGCTTGGGTTTGTGCAGATCTTATGGCAAAAACTCAGTGTGATTCCTTTTGGCTTCCCGCTGAATATCACAGCAAAATTTAATAAGTCTGCCTCAGTAAATTTGACTATTGCAAAAATGATGATTTATTTCAGTAATTTGGGCTTAAAAAAGAGAAACAGATTCATATAATTTGGCTGATTTTGGTCACTACAGCTAATGAAAACCCAAAATTGTTATTTCCAGAAAAATTTTATGTTACTATTGCATAGCAACAATAAAAAATAGTATTTGGATACAGAAATATTGTGCTGTGGCCTACAGAGTGATGGGAGTGACTGCCTACAGAAACAGGAGAGTGAAATATCTCTTGATACAAAAGCTGTACTCGTAGTTCACACTCTGCGAAACTCTCTGACACTCATGAAGGGAATTTGTGTAACAATACTTTAAAAGTTATACATCACCCTGTTGCTTGGGCTTTTCTTTTCTACCACACTTTTTCCTTCCACTTAACATCCCATCACCATGCCTGGATTAAGCACTTTGTGAACAGCATACTTTTTAAGCAATGACCTTTAATCACTTAAACTTTTTCCGGACAATGTCAAGACTGTCTGCTTTCAGTCAGCAGTCTTATCTGTGTAGATTTCCGAGAAACAATACTTTGACTTTTCATGAGCTCGGCACATTAACAGAAATGGATGCTTGAAGCACATCACCCAGTGTGTAGCGAATCCCTATCATATACAAGTTTCCCTTTCTGAATCAAATTACTGAAATAAACGTACTTTTCCATGATATCCAGCTTTTCGGAATGCACCTGTCCATCCGTTGACTGGATGATGCAGAAAGTTGCCAGGTATGTCACAACCGCACAGCAGTTATCCTGCAATAGGCCCCACACCCAGCAGACAGCTGATCCCAGCCTCTCAAAGCCTAAATCCTACATTAGTTCTACTCACTAAGAGGCAGGCAGTGCATAACAAGAAAGGAAAAACGGGACTTTTCTTTTCATCACTCTAACACTACATTGGCATGATCCCTGATGTCTGCAATGTTAGTATTTTTCAGTTTATGACTATAGGTGAAGTAAAACATACCTGATTCTTCAAACTGCTATACAGTAGTAGGTAATACTTCATAACTTCATCATAAAATTCCATGCATTAGGTGATTATTGCTTTTACGAGTCCTATGGAGGCTCCAAGAGAAAAAATATTGCCCTCGGGTTCTATCTATAGGAATTTTGGCAAAAATTCATAAGCTTTTTTTTTTATGTGGTTGGCATAGGTTTCGTTATTTTTCTTTTTTTTGTTTTTGCATGCAGTAATGTTAATAAAAAAAAAAGAAGGTAAACAATATAATAGAAAAAAATCGTATGCAAAAAAAGTGACATATGCTTTGGCCTGTAGTGGTAAAAAGACATATCCAGAACTTAAAGTGCAAATAAACAGCATCTGTTGTCGTCAAATCAAGTAGAAATATACAACACATAATAAAAAGAAACATTGCTTAAATAAATAAATAAATAAATAAATAAATAAATAAATAAATAAATAAATAAATAGTTTTTTTTTTACCTCAGAGGTGGAGAGATTATGGTCACTTGGTGCAGCAGAGCATTATTAATATTATTCTCATTATTATTAATATTCTTATTAGTACTATTCCCCCAAAAAGCAGAATCGGAATGAAAAAAACAACAACAAAAAAACACTTTCACTGCATTTCAGTGCATGGAGAAAACTAGTAGCTATATGTTTGCTATTGTCATTATTCTCATCATTATCATCATCAATGTTCCAAAATATATGTAGTCATATTATATCTAGATGCCAGGAGGAAGCTGCAGTAATATCAGTGTCTCTGCCCTAAACAGACAGAGAAAAAGGAGGTGACGTGATTTCAAGGAAGTGCATGCGTCGATCAGTTAAATCCTTAAGTGGGAAAATCTCAAGGAGAAAAATTGTGCTATCTTCATCGTATTCGTCATTGTGGACAGGCTCCAAGGGAGAGGAGGGGGGGACGGGAGTGGGCAGGTAAGGGAGGTAGAAGGAGGGAAAGCAAGGTCGCATTCTGACCAAAAATATACCGTCTGCAGTTTAGTCTTTAAGGATAATGGTAATTTGTGTCTGCGGTTTTGTCCCTCATTTGATCTCTTTGTAGGTTGTCATGCGTCTAATGGGCCGAGAGGGGAGAAGGGGCCTTTGAAGCAGGCAGATTCGTAGTGCTTGTTCAGATAGCTCTTGAGCGCGAAGGTCTTGTTGCAGCGTTTGCATTTGAAGTGCTTGAAGGCCGAATGCGTCTGCATGTGGGCGCGCAGGTTCGAGCGGTCCGCGAAGGCCTTCCCGCAGTGGGCGCACCCGAACGGTTTCTCACCGGTGTGGGAGCGCATGTGGCCCTGCAGGAGCCACGGCCGGCTGAACGCCTTCCCGCACACGTCGCACTTGTGCTTGAGGTCATGAGTGAGCAGGTGCATTGCCATGGCGGGCATGGACACGTACACCTTCCCGCAGGTGGGGCACTTCTTTGCCAGCTTGCTGTCAAGTGAGCGGTGCGTCTGTTTGTGCCGGCTCAGGTTGGAAGACGTGGCGTAGGTCTTGCCACACTCGTTGCAGGTGTGCCTCTGGACGCTCCTGGGGCTGCCGAGGGCTTTCCTTCTTGAACGGCCGTCGGTGATGAAGAAGGCGTCGACTGTGTATCCCTCGCTCACCGCGGCGTCGCCGTTGATGTAGCCGTCTGTGATTTCTGAGCCCGGACTGTCCGGAGACTCCGAGTCGGGGGCACCGTAGTCGCTGTGGATACCGTCATAGAGGGGGTCAGGAGAGGGCACCTTGATCCCGCCATCGCTCTCACCATCATACACGACAGGACTGATGTAGTCACTGATGTAGGCCGCTAAGGTGGGAACAAGAAAATAGTGTCACACCAAAGTAGGAGTCACAGTTAGGAATGATGCACATTAATGTTACTGTCCCTGAAGAACTTTGATATGTTTGTCAGACACTAAAGAAAACACATCTACGCTGTTTTGCTAAGCTATTTATGTCCTTTGAACATTCACGCAGTCACATTACAACTTCAGACTTCAGTGCATTTTCTTAGGGCTCCATGTTGCAGAGCTGTTCCCACAGAATATCAGCTGTGAGACGGACAGAAAGGATCCCTGGTCTTTAAAGGTTTTCACAAAAACAACTCTGAAAACTGTAGCATGAGTATTCTGTCCAAGTCAATAATATCTGGAAGCATTTTTTTTCCTGCATCTATAGCTAATCTTTTGGGTCATCTCTCCAACAGCTTTGCAGATATATAGACTAAAATAGTTTGCAAAATAACTCAAACTCAGTCAGAATGGATGTAGACCGTCTGTGAACAGAAAATCACAAATATACCGAACATGTCAATCTAAACGTTTACATTGTAACTCTGGCTGAATGTTTTGTGCTATTGCTTTCCTGTAAGGTGAACCTTCACCCTAATCTCAAGCCTCAAGCAGACCGATAGCTTTTCTTCCAGTATTTCCCTCGATTTAGTTCCATCCGTCTCCCATTTGACTCCAGCTAGCTTTCCTGATGTTTCTGGAGAAAAGCATCCCCACAGTATGATATTGCCATCACAGTTTTTGTAAAGCCACAAACCATTAAATTCAACCGAAAAACATTAAAATATGAAAAAGCAACAGGATAAAATGTGAACAAGTCCAAGGTGTTTGAATTTTTTTTCATGGCACTACATAACACGGCTGCCTGTTGAGGACAGAGAGGCACACTGACAAAATCCTCAGCAAACTCCCAGAGAACAGCAATTTAGATGATAAAAATAATACCAATTTATTACTGCACGTATGGCTCCTCTGGGACAAAGTGGCGACTATCAGTGATTAAAACCATTAAAGTCCTAAAGACAGTGAGTGATGAAAACCTGAAGTTTCTTAAGCATATATGTTTTGACGTTCACAAATGACACAAAATTCATAAAAAACTAATCAAGCACGAATTTGTTGAGGCACCAGATTTTTTTATTTAAACTAATAA
Organism: Poecilia formosa; assembly: GCF_000485575.1. Taxonomy (NCBI): domain Eukaryota; kingdom Metazoa; phylum Chordata; class Actinopteri; order Cyprinodontiformes; family Poeciliidae; genus Poecilia; species Poecilia formosa. Next base: position 2,135,698 of record NW_006800016.1, on the reverse strand, counting down.
TTATGTAGTCTCGGCTGAAACAGTAATTGAAACATACAGTAGGCCTCCACTGTTGATTTACAAACCCAAGGTGATTAACCATTGTTATTTCAGAGAATCAAATATTCCTTCCTGTCATTACATGTGGCAGTAAAACAGCAAGCACTTCATCATGCTCAAACCACGAGCAATCAGACACTCAATAAAAAGCTTAGAACGTTAAAGATTATCTAAAAATATAGGGCAGAAGAAACAAACTAGCCTATTTTTAATGGCTATAAGATTTACTTAAGCATTGAAAAAGGCAATAAAAAGTATTCAAGATTCAAGACTGTGGTAGTAGATGGATGATTATAATTGCAGAGTTACAAATATTAACATAATACAGTGTTTAAAAGCATCAGGTGTGACAGCATGCCTGCACCGACAGCTGCAGTCCTTCAGTATCTGTGCTGTAATAATGCCGCAGCAACTGTATCCAAGTTCTGCATAAGTGGTAAAGTGTGAAATCAACGTACAATCAGTGAAACAGCAGTAATTTCAGCGTGTGTCAAACATCTGTTTAAAAATAAATATATATATATATATATATTTGAATTTCCTTTTCATGAGTCGGAGCATCTGTCTCTCCTCGCTGTACACCTGTGACCAGGAGAGGCTGCTTGAAAGGAACCGCAGTGTGAGTCCTGAACTAATTTAGCAATACATCTCCCTTTGGCCCTCAAGAGCTGCAGTTAAAAACACTCTCCCTCTAGAAGATGAATGCACACAGGCTGACCCTGAACCTGAGGAAAAAGAAGCTGATTTAGCGTGTGAAAACAGGAATCAGCACCGCGGACTGATCCAGCGCGGAACCGGGTCGATGCTACAGTGACCACTGGCTCCCAGGCAGCGCAGCTTCGGTCAGTGCAGTGACCTGTTGGCTTTGTGCTTCTTTGACTTGACAGAAAAATTAAGAACTTTTTCTTAAAACTAATTTTATTTTATTTTATTTTATTTTCCCCGAGAGTCAGAACTGGTTGTGTTCTGGTCTTACTGGAAGCAGTAGCAAAAATCACTTGTATTCACACAAAGCTGGTAAAACATACATAATTTCAATTATGTTTAATGTCTACACTCTATATAGGTAACCTATAAGTTACCATATTAAGCTGCAGAAGTCTGAAATTTTTTTTCCCTTATCTTCATGAACTCAATAAATTGTAAATTACTTTAAAATTTTTATGCAATATATTCTGATCCACTATCTTTGAGCCTAGTTGTGTTGCTAGTTAATGCTGTTTTGTTTTGCTATACATTTTATTTCTAATTTTAATCTTTGCACATTCATCTGATCCTGGGTGTAGTTTCATAAAAAAAAAACATTTTTATACAATATAAACTATGTGGAAGTTCAATACATTTCAGCTGATTTGACATCAAACCTCTGTAGCTTTGACAGAACAGGTGTCTCTGTTTATTAACTACACAGCTTATGTTGGCATGTATTCACATTCAGTTTTATTAAGGAGGAGTAGAAAAGAGATTGTTTAAATTTATACCACACTTTCTTTGTAAAAAACAAAAACAAAAACAAAACAAAACCATGAATCATCCTTTTCAAATTATCCACTACTTTTTTTTAATCTGACACATTCAATCCCATTAAAAGATATTACTGGTAAGGTGAGAAAATGTGTAAAACTTCTGGATGTGTGAATTTATTTTTAGACAGATTTAAGTTACACTCATATAAATCTACTCTCGCTACACATTTTCTTTAGCCATTGGCAATTCCACATAAACAATATAACTCTCATCTAGATCCACTTTATGCTCTCATGATTGGGTCTGCTTCAGTGATGATCCAAACCTTCCCTTCAGGTTTCTCTAAACACCAATGTCCACAAACATCCAGCAAAACTGAACATTAGTTGTGATGTTGCCCATTGTTGAACTTCTGCCTCTTATGTGCCACACTTACTTAAAGTTGTTCCTTGAAATATCTAAACTAAGACAAATTCATAAAAACTCAATCAGTGCAGTCATAACTGGTCAATGTAATTGTATTTCTTATTCCTGTAATTATGTCTATTTATTTTGGTGATGGCACTCATCAATATGTAATGTTTGTTCAATTGTTGGTTTAGGTGTTCTGTAGGTTATGTGGTTGTAAAAACATGTTTCTTCAGTTTTTGTTTGAGTCTCAGAGAGGAGCAGGAATGGCAGACAGAAGCAACAAATCCCATGTGGCAAACATATCTGTTTGCATATAATAACAGCAGTTCGCAGTCCCATGAGAATACACACTGACGACACTTACGCCGAGGCAGAACGCGGATGGGGTATAAATATAAATAATGAGTCTAAAAGGCGTCATGTTCAGACCGAAAGTTTTCCTAAAATGGCCCTCTGTAGTGGGGATGTTTGAAGAAGCTGCTTTGAGCTGCTAAAATCAGAGGTAAGAGACTGGAGACAAAAGGTGGCTGAGGCAGACTGCATTACAGAAAGCGCTCTAGTGTCAAACCAGGCAGGTTGTTAGGTTTTCGACATTAAAAAGCCGTTTTTGCTTTAGAAGCACAGGATTGGTGGCATGGAGCATGCGCATTGGCGTGCAGCAATCTGTCATTGATTCCCAGCTGGAAATAAAGCAGTTTATTCTGCGTCTCACACACACACTTAAGGTATGAGGGTGGGTTTGCAGTTTTCATATAGTTCAAAATAATCAGCTTCGCTGACAGGATTGTAGCAAAGGCCAGATTTGTTAAGAAGCTGAAATGTGAAACGTTTACAACAAGATTCAATACATTTACTGCCAAATGTCTCATTTTGGTAAACAGCATTTCTGCTTTTTACCTCCAAAAGAGAGTTAGGACTTATCTGGGAAACAGGCTGTAAATGTCAAGTAAATGGTCCTGCTTCAGACATTCTTTGTAAAATTGTTAAATAAATGATTTTCCCAGAATTGCATCTCCTTGGATGCAATATTTACATGGCTGCAAAAGACTAGGGAATTACACATAAATGGGAGAAAAAAAAAATATCACAAAAGTAGGTCACACTTTTTAAAACCATTCAGTAAGCAGAGTGGTATTTAAAAATCTGCATTTTCTGACATTTATTTAATTTGTTTTGCCTTAACTGGTTAAATAAAAAAAAAGTTACGTCAATTTTCCCTTTAAAATGTTGTCCTTATGTGACAGTTTAATTTTATGGCAGCTGTTGCAGGTAGAGAGTGAATCATCCAGAGCGAGAAAACCAGCGTGCAAAAAAAAAAAAAAGTGCCAACACTGCAAAAGTAGAGCAGTAACACCTGGTGCACGGAAACGTTGTAGAGCGTGTCAGAGGATCAGCCTCCGGTAAGGTCAGTTTAATATACAATCTTGTCTGATAACAGCAGTGGCTTGGAGATGCTCGTTGCATTGCTAAACGTAAGCTACCAAATTCCTGGTTAAGCTGTTCATATTGCACCTGTTGTATAGTGTATCAGTGTGTCTGAGGTGAGAATCAAACAGATTTAAACGTGAATAAAATGCCCTTTTTTTCTTTTTTTTCTTTTTATCAGATCGTTTTCTGCAACCTCCAGGACACCAAAGAGGCGATTCTGACGCGTCTCCATCTGAGCATGTCTGAAAATGGTGCATTTTTGCTTTCACAGAAGCGGGAAAGTAAAAGCACGTCGGCTCTCTTTCTTTTTTTTTTTTTTTTGTCGTTACTTATTATTCTGCGTGGGAGCAAGAAGGTCCCAGCTGAACATTAGGAAGGATCAGCGAAGCGTGCGAGAAACTCTTGATTGAGTTAATTTCACAAGTGACCTTTACGCAGACCAACTCCAAGAGGAGAACAAATATGCTACAGGATCAAATCCAGCAAAGAATGTTTTACATTTTGCAGGAAAAAAAACGCTACAATTGACGAGTTCTGCGTGTTTTTTGCTGTCCACCGCAGCATCTGCTCATCTGATCCCTCCCAGTCCTGTGGAGCTTAAATCTCTTACAGGCTGCTGTGTCATCTAACTTTGATATATTTTCAATAGCTGATTGAGGGAATGAGACATAAGTAAGTGTTAATGACCATGTGATAACTCTGTGCTGTCTGAAGTCCTTCCCTAATAATTGATTACAGGCTGTCCCACTACAACACCCACCTTATTGAAGGGTTTGAAACAGAACCAGACTGAAAGTGTGGTCAGCTATAAAAACATGACATGAAGATGATGATATTACAAAATGTCCCACTAGATGAAATGAATGCAGTAAAAACCCATTACTCTGGCTACACACCCACCCACCACGCATAACATTATGACAGGCAAGGAGAGACACATTGATAAAGTTCTCTATTAACGTAGCCGTTTGTAAAAAAAAAAAACAACTGCATTTTGTTTACACTGAAACATTAAAAATGAAAGTCCAGCTCTGGTGGGGATTTCCCTAAACAGATTACTAACTAATGGCCCAGTGGTGAAACTAAAGGGGGGTGTAATGGGCAATAGCCTCCCCTAAAATTTGCTTCTCCCAATCCAAATTATTATTTAGCTCTACAGTTTTAGCCTAGGTGAGTTGCAGCATCTTCTTATTTACTGTATTCAGTCTTACGTTACACTTCTGGATCCCTCCTGGTATAACATCACTCATTCCCCAGCCTACCTATACATGACATCATAACACTTCTGCTTCCCCATCGCCACCCTCACACAGACTGACACCCTCATTCAAGACACCACACAAGAACGCCTGCGCACGCACACACACACACACACACACACAACAGATTTAACAATCTGCTGTTCCCATAATTAACTTTTCCGTTTATAGCCACTCAACCTGTCCATATTTGCCTTTGTTAATTTGTTTACAGCTGGTAAATTTCCATCTGATTCTCTGCCTGAGGTTTTTTACACAAACAGCGCTGCTGTGCAGTTTGCTGAGGTGTTTGCTGATAGCTGCTCTGTGTGCCGTCAGCTACCCTCCCAGGGACAAACACAGTATTTAAAAGAAATGTTTTGGCTTTAGGTTTTGCTGTGCTGACTCTATACTCTGGATGGCCTTTCCCATTAGTCCATCCATGTAAAAACTTTGTGGAAGTGCCTCTTTTAGGGCGATGCAAACTGCACTTGTGCTCCTGTCACCAGGGGAGCCCGAGCTCCCAAGAGACACAAGAAGACATCCAGATTTGTCATGTTTTATGGTTGACTGCAATCAAGGATCGACCTGCCTGTAGATGTTTCTCTGTGCTCTTATAGGATAGATTTGCACAGCCTTGCATCCCTTAAAATTGATCGCTCTGGTTGTTTTCTTTATTACTTGACTATTATTTATACAGATTATCTCACTGAGATCCAAAATCCCATATACAAGCAACCTGTTTTAATAAAACAAACAAAACAAAACAAAAAATAAAAACACAGCAACAAAACAAGTACTTATTAATAAAATTGACACAAATAAGCTGATAAAAAATAAACGAGCTAAAAATAAGAACAAGTTTAATAAGAAAACCATCTTCTTCTTTTTTTTAAGAAATTTGAAATGTCACAAAGTTATTTCTTCTGCCGTTAAAGTGTCTTGCAGAAGTTAGAGATCCTTCTTTAGGGGCTTAATAAAACCAGGCAGGAGTTTTTAAAGCTGCTGTAGTTTGAGCTGCTGAGAAACTTGATGCGGTTTGTTGTGCATGGCGCTGCATACCAGTCAGTTTTGCCCAAACTGGTTATAATATTATGCTTGTAGCTTAGACAAACTTTATATCTGACACAGAGTTGGTCTGTGCGTGAATTTTAGCTTCTTGTAACCCGCAGCTCTGGTAAAGATTTAAAACAATCACAGAAAGAAAAAAAAAAATAAAACCTTCAAGACCCAACAGGTAAATCTACCTCTTTGTCTCATGCATTATAGACCAGCCTTATTACAGAAACATAACCCCCTCCTCTCCTGACTGCATCCCTCTCCTCCTCTTCCTCCTCCTCCTCCTCCTCACTGGGATCGATCTGTATCCGAGACACCTGTAAGTCCCGCGCTGTGTAGGCAGCCTGACCTACCTTTGTCATGCAGCCGCAGGCTGAGGTCTGTCCTGTGCCGGTAGGCGTGTTCCAACTCCGCCCCGGTGGAGAAATCATCCAGTTTCACCTTTTTCACCAGGAAAGACCTTGGCATGATGGTGAGAGACACCGGCACGCACGCGAGCACGCACGCTCCCACAAACACAACGTACACGCGGACGCAGCGATACACACACGCGCGCACACTCTCGCGGATGTAAAGCCCCTCGCCGACGGCCTGGCCAGCGTGGCGATCCCGTCCGTCCGTCAACACGCCGAGCAGAGGGGCCGATTGTCTTCAGGTGGTGGCGGGAGCCGAGCTGCCGAATTATCCGGTCAAAAGAGTTATTGTTCTGCTTGAGTGTCCCTGCCTGGCCCGGTCCAGTCCTCTTGCAGGAATGGGAGGAAATGCAACTTCAGCACCGGACAGCTCCCACCGTAGGGGAGGAAGAGGAGGAGGAGAAGGAGAAGGAGGAGGAGGAGGAGGGGGTGCCTCGTGCTTTTTGCACTCGCGGACAAACGGAAGACTGAAGGCTCTCGAACAATAATAAAATAAAAATGAATATAAAAAGGCGATGGAAGACACCTCGCAAAGCCCGGGCCTCTTTAAAAAAAGAAATGGAGGAGGAAGAAGGGAAGGACGAGGGAGGGATGCGAAGAAAATCAGAGGTTTAAAAAATATGTAATAATAACTTAGAATGCTTTTATGTATAAAAAAAATTCCCTTTTACGAAAAAAAAAAAGTCCTTTATATCCCTTTAAGTCAAAAAAAATTGTACAAAAAGGGACTCCGATGAATCAACAGATCCCCCTCTTTCTCTCTCTGGATCCCTCTCTCTTCACTCTCTTCCCCTCGCCTCTCTCTTTCTGCTGCTTCGAGCTGTTCCCGCGAGTGTGCCGTCTCGCGATCAGCTGTTGGCATTTATACGGAGAGAGGGAGAGAGAGAGAGAGAGAGAGAGAGAGAGAGAGGGATGGACGGATGGATAGACACAAGGGTGGAGAGAGTGCTTAATTTAATCCATCCCGCATCCCCTGGGAGCGGCGACTGGCCCGGATGATTTATTGAAGCTGTTATCACCCCCTCTTTCTCTTTCTTTCTCTGTCTTTCACTCTCCTTCGCTCTCCTTCTCTTCATTGTGTGTGTGTGTGTGTGTGTGTGTCAGAGAGAGAGAGAGAGAGAGAGAGAGAGAGAGAGGCAAGACGCCATGTTTTGTGGAGATAAGAATGGAAATTATTTTTTTCAAGCATTCGTCGACTTGATTTAGCTATCTCAACGTGAAACATGCTTTTTAAAGATTGCTCCATTGTTCATAATTTTTTTTGGGACTCATACTTCTTTTTTTTACTACTAAGCTTATTTCTAGTCATTTCTTTTCCTTTTTTTTTCTGTGATGACAAGGATTTTAAAGGGGGATATTAACTGGCATGCTGAGAGCTTAGTAATTATCATTAATGTAGCCCTGAAGGCAAAAAGGGAGTAGACCAAATGGAGTGTTTTACAGTAGCCTAACCACCGGATTAATATGGAGGTAGGCTATATCAGCTCCAGGGTCACAATGGGTTCACTTGCAACTATTTCAGATTTTTATGTGGGGGAAAACAAATCCAATGTAATGTAAAACTGAATGAACTTTTTCAGAATTACTGTTCTCTTCAACTTGTCCAGAGTTCTCTGTTGAGGCTGACGTGCTTTAAAATGGGAATAAAAATGTGATGCGTTTGTATTCGATTAGGCTTAATTTACAGCGTACACCCCTATGGATTAACTTTAATTTAAACAAAAAGAAAGTAAGAAAAGCATTGGACTAGTTTTGCTAAGTTACATGTATTTGATTGTCTTTCTTTACACACGAGGTTAAAGAGTTACCATCAAACATTATACTGCTATGAAATACTTTAATACTTGAATTTTACTCCTGCGTTAGATTTTTACAGTCATGCCATTTTACAAACACCTGTATTATATGAGTTGCTGCTGGAGAAACATTGATGGTGGTTTCTAATGAAGGGGATCTCTCTGGGTACTCCGACTTCCTCCCACAGTCCCAAAACATGAGTAAGAACTCAACTAAAACCTCTAAAAAGACAATGATGTAGATGGTCACCAGCCAGCTTTTGCATTAATCATTGAGAAGGTTAGAAGTTATTTTCAACATCTTAATTTATTATTAAAATGCTAAAAAAAAAAAACAGAAAAAAATGTTTTTCAGAACAGATACTCCATTTGTTCTAGTATTTTTTTTTTTTACCTCTTTCATTTTAAATTGAAACTAAACTTCATTGAATGAAAGATAATTTTAAGTCTAAATCTTTATTATCAGAGCCAGAAAGTTTTATTTAAAGGCCATCAGAGCACTGGATGTCTAATTACCAAAATACACAAGGCGTAGTTTGATGCTCTGACATTGAATATCAGGTAGGGCATATCAGCTCCAGAGTCACATTGGGTTCACTTGCAGCTATTTCTGATAGTTGCAAGTTGCAAAACATATAAAGAATGTTTTCTGCAATTGTACAGAAAACATTCTTTATATGACTGATATGTCATACCATTGCAGATGTTGCCACCTAACAGACTGGAGCACTGCAACTCTGGAGTCTGCATGAAGCTTCCTAGAAGTGAGTTACACTACATAAGCATTTTTTAGTGAATTGCTAAAGAAAAGTTCTCCCAAATAAGCACTTTATGGCAATTTGCTGAAATATTCCCTGAAGGTTTCCTCGGTCTTCTAGACCTCAGTTTATGTCAACAAATTCTTTAAACTAAGATAATGCGAACCAACTGCTATTAAATGATATTTGCATTTCCCTCTTCGCTCCAAATTATTTACATCTCCAGACCAAAAGGGGAGCTTTCTTTCCTAAAGGAGCCCCTGCTGCTGCTGCTGCTGCTTGCAGCGACAAGGTTTGAGTACTTGTGAAACTTTGAAATCTGCAGCATCTGTCCTTTCTGTGTGATGACTGTGTACAACGTCTAGCCTTAACAAGCTGACTGAGCTCTGTGAGCTACGCAAGCTATGTGCAAGCTCAAATCCCTTAGGCCGCTCAAATATTTGCACAACACCTCTTTCCTAATTCTTACTTCAAAGTTCTGGCAAACAGATATTATTCAGTAATGGCTCATAAAACGTTAAACTGAAAAAAATAATAATCATACAACCTTTTGCATGAATGTGTTTTTAAATAATCACTGAAATCTGCCACAAACACATTCAAAGTTAATTGATAACTTGGCTTTTCACACACATTGATATTTCATATTGTGCTCATGTGCACAATATGTATGTACATTATTTTGTGCGTCATGAAATGTCATGAAAACTCTTGGAGCTTCATAGCAGTGCTACACCCTCTGCAATGACAACAATTAAGCATCTACTTGCGGTGCAAATAGAAACATATGTTGCTTGTAGGTTGTTTTACATGCGTCAGCCTCATCTGTCTCGGGGGAAACTTTTTTTGTTTGTTTCTAATCTGCCGCTTCAGCGTTGAAGTAAATAGCCATAATCTTTGCCAAGGCGGCAGACGGAGACGGACAGCAGAGATGTCACGTTAAAGAAGCAGAATGAAGATGATCTGCAGAGAGACGGAGGTGAGTTTATTTAGTCGGAAGGGAAGATGAGAAAGGTGATAATGATAGAGACGAGCTAGCCGAGGCACAACTTGAATGACGCAAATCTGATGCGTCAATATCTGGCAGCAGAGGATTTGTATGTAACGTTTTGTTGAAGTCAAGATGCTTCACTGTTCCACTTTCCATGTTTCTATAGATTACAGCCAACGTGACAGGTAGAATATGTGTTCAATGTTTTCCATGATGCATCATGACTGGGAGAGATTTGCTTGCACGTGCGTGTGTGTGTGTGTGTCTGTGTCTGTTCCTACCCGTCCATCTGTTGTTCTTAATCAGGAGAAGAGCAGATGAGTCCCGTCACCTGGAGACTGGCTCAGGGAGGTCCAATTAAACACACAAACACGCACAACTGGCTCGACGTGCAACACACAAATGCCTTCACAGCCACTGCCAGTTGACTAAGATAACCCCCAACATTAACAACATATTTCATCATCATTACAGCCTGTGTGGATACACATTTACAGGCCAACAGGCATACACGTGGAGAGAAATCATATAGTCAGTAAAAATATGAGCATGCACAGACATCAGACACGTTTATGTATATTAAAGATTTGAAAGCAGTGGATGGCAACCCGTAACATTCTTCTTTTTTTTTTTCACACATTTTATTTCACAAACCGTTCTGATTTTAAATATTGACTATATAAAACTTGACATTTGGCATTTTTGAAAATATTATTCTACGTGTTGAAAATGAGAGCATGTCTCTGAGGGTTTCTGCATCAAATGGAGCATTTGAGTGCAATCTCCAAAGATAAAAGTAACAACGTTTTGCTGCAGCACACATGAGTGCGAACGGAAGCCAAAATAGGAAAGTCTCAGATGCTGTCATCATCACACTTCAGTATCACCACATTTTATTTTGGGGACACATGCTAGACTTTTTTTTTTTTTGTACTTGTGAGAAAACGTGTAATGAAAAGTCTGTCTGTCTAGATTTGATCCATCTATCTGCTTTGTTTTGCAGCAAAATCCTAAGGTTTTCATGACTTTGCTTTTATGAGGTTCCACATTTTTAGTAGGTATTCTGAGAAACTAGTTGCTGATGAAAACCTGTACATGTTCAGCTGGAGGAACTTTTACTGGTTGCTTGTCAGTGAGGAATTTAAATGTTCAATTTTTATTTTTATTTTTATTTTTTTCCACCAGTCTGTCAAAAACAACATCTGAACTAACAGGTCACACTGCAGCACCACTCTTTGGTGTGGATGCTGTGACTGAAGAAGAAACAAAGTTTGCTATATTTTTAAATATTCTATATGTAGACAATGCAATTAACTTATTCTTAAATGTTGTGGAGATCAAGACTATTAAGACCCATAAAATAAATTTTCATCAACATGACATAAGCAATTGATAAAATAGGAAATAGCAGAGAATTGGACATAATCATATGAGTGGATGTACAGAAGCATTTGCAAACTGTTCAAAGAAATGAGCACAAGTGACAGAATGATTTGAAGTCTGAACTGAATGAATTTCAGTTCTGATCTGAGAAATGCAACGGAGCAACTGAGGAAAAACTGTGAATCACAGCATTATGGGTGAGCTTAGACACGTCCTTCAAAAGACATGTAAGCCAAACGTTTCACATTAATGTTGATTTTATTTTCAGCTTTACATATATGGTGCCCTCATTCTGTGCATGGGACTTTATTTTTCTTTATTTTGTATCTTTTAAGTTGAGCAGATCTGTGTTTAGAAATCACTCGGTTTTTAAAACCTCTTTGTACTGAAAGCGGAGCAGTAACACAATGTTGATCTCATTAATATTCTTCCAATCACCTTCTAAACAGATGTTTTAATGTGTCTGTGAACTGACTACATTTACCAGCTGACTGGCCTTGACATGGCATTGATCTGTAATTGTACGACTGGCATATTTGCGTGGCCTGGTGTGTGTCTGTATGTGTGTACTTGTTAATATCTCACGATTGGCTGTGAAACCTAAAAGGACACCGACTTACAGGGACATCCTTGAAATATGAGTTATTTTACCCTGTAAGTCAGAGGATAGGATAGTTGTGATTTGTCTGGTTCAAGGTCTTCTCAGTCTGAACACATGATATTGGTCCAATGAAGCTTGCCAAAAAAATGATAGCCTTTTATCGCACGCTGCTTTTGGTGGTTTTCTGGACACGCTACCTTCAGAGTCCTGTGAATCTCTGCAGTTCTGAAATGTTTTATTGTTTTAAAGAAGCTAGAATAGCCTTGTAGATCTTACATTGATAAAAACAAGTTGTTTTATTGTTGAAGCTGTGTTCCTGTGTTATCCAGGAGTGAGCATGTGTGGCGGGAAAAAAACGGTTGGTTTTAGCACAACACACTGTTTCTTGATAAAGCAAAACATTGCACATGTAGCCTGGAAAGTCAGAATGTATTTCTGTCTCTTCCTCCCTCTTTGCCTCTCATTTGGTCTTTTTGTGAAGGTGAGGCTTTGTTCTGTCCTAAAGCTGTTCTGTCGCAGTAACGCTAAATATTGCTGAGCAGCTCTTCTCATCAGGCACACACACACACACACGCACACACACACACGCACGCACACACAAAGATGCAAGCATACACACATGCACACTTGCAGACACATGCAGAAGTGCTGGGCTAGGGGAGAAATGTGGCCTGTTTCTTTGCAGTTTTTGATGACTCTCACTGTACTGGGTGAAACAGAATGCAGCTTACATTAGCACAGGATAGAGTGTCCCAAAACGAGGAGAGGAGAGGAGAGGAGAGGAGAGGAGAGGAGAGGAGTTTTTGATATTTTTCTAAATAATTTTGAATCTCTCCTTGTTTATTTAGAAAGCTCTAACATCAGAGCTGCATGGTGTTTAGACAGTTCTACACCTTCAGAAATCTTATTTTACACCAATATAAGTACACGTGTTCCGTCAGTGTAAACAATTTCAACTAGTACTCCAACAGCTGCTCCACTTTTCAATTTATTTCTCTGAGAGCAAAGATCAAATGGGCCTTTAATTATGATTCACAAGGAATAGAAACTTGGAAAAACAGTTAGCCTCATTCTGCCTACAGCAATAATATTTTTATTTTATCATCTGGAAAATCAGCAAACATATTTTGTTCATTTAATCTTTTTTCACAGAATATTGTGAAAACCAGTGGCGCAAACTGTCTGAGACTGTCCTTTTGGTTTGTTTCTTTTTAAAATGTCAAACTGCAATTTAAAATCAGTAATGCTGTTATTAAAATATATGATAAAGTAATGCAAAATCAGTCGATCAATCAAATTTAGCGTCACTTCATCACTTGGAAAATAGAATTCAATAAAACAAAAGAGTTCCTCTAAAACATTTAACATATTACAGTTGAAATACGTCACTGCAAATGAAGTGCAGTGATGTTAAGATGTCAGCCTGAACAGGAGTTCAGCACATCGACATGTTGAGAGAAAGGTGGGCAGCAGTCTAGTGGGTCTGCTTCCGTTGTTGTGATATCGCTTGCTCGATGGAAGGACATCAAAAAGTGAGAAGATTCTCTAACAATGTTCCAAGTCCTACTCCTGAAGTAACTCTGAAATAGATCCTGGAGTAACAGACACTCCAATTATCTTCTCAGCTGCCTTCAGTGTCCTCCTCAGACAAGCCTCAGTCTGCAGTACTGGAACTGTGATTGTGAGATTCACAATCACAGTTCATTGTTGGCTATATATATATATATATATATATATATATATATATATATATACACACACACACACACATATTATTGTGGCTGCCCAGATGAGAAAACACCATGCAGTGCAATGTGATTTGCCTCTTTTACTCATCCCATAATACATGTCCAAACCGGGCGTCTCCACTTCCAGTCCTTGACAGACACCGTCTCTGTTCCACTTGAGTGAAATGAATAGATCATTACAGTCCTCTCCAGAGCTTGATGACATGTTGAGGAGTTAATTCAGTTGTCTGATTCTGATTCTGGTGTGATGGATAAGGGATTCGTGTAAAAACTGGAAGATGGTGTCTGTGAAGACGACTTACCTGGACCATCAAACTGCTTTTGAGATGTGAAGCTTATTTTTGGACATATTTATAAATGACCATCCAGATCCCTTTTTTGCAAACATATAATTTTCATCTTATCCTTTTCTTAAACATAGTGCATACATTTTCTGCAGCAGGGTGAAGTAACAGGTCGTGCAGCCTGATCGCCTCAAATTGGTTTGTTGAATATCTTAATGAGGTTTGACTCCACTCCAATGAAATCCACCATGACCAGATCTCGATCGCAGAGCACCTTTTGGATGTTTAAAATCATTGATTTGCACCTGACAAAATTTGCAGCATTGATGAGTACACCTTGTTTTATGAGTGCCTGATTGGGATCTTTCTGAAAATGAAGTCCAACTTGATATTAGACCAGAAGTATGCTCGGTTCTAGAGAACCAGCTGTTGTGCAGATCCAAACTTCTCGGTTGTTGTGCAAAAGCTCTGCTGTGACTGCTCTCTTTATCTTTCACCGTGCACTTCCCTAAACTCCTTCTGACCCACAATACTACTGTAAGAGATATTTCTTTTCCGCTCTCCATCTCGGGGTAATTGTGTGAATCAGGACAGATTGCATTTACTCAGACAGTTGAGTGGCGAGCTGGCAGGGTAATAAATGGCCCAAAAAAACCACCAGTACAACTGCGATTCCTCTCACCACTGAAATAAGAGCAAAAACAAAAAAAAACATAAAAAATCATTACCTGCCTCAGACAAGCCTATTCCATAATGTCACATGTGATCAAGAGATACATGTTTTAGAAACACATGGCGGGACGGAGAAAAGGGAAAACAATCAAAAGGGCTCAGAGACAGAGAGAGAGAAGTAAAGGAGCTGCACTATTGATAACAGGTTTCTCTTGTTCTTCACTTTGCCCTAATTATTAAGTTATTTTAAACATGCAGCTGAGAGAATAAAGGCAAAGATGAAAAAAAACAATAATTAAAACTAAAAGGTTTTAATTCTTGAGAATTTATGTCTCTTTCAATAACAAACTACAAGAAATTAGGAGCACAAATCCTTAAAAAGAGATTCTGTGATTAAATAATTGAAATGGTACTTTAAAAAAAAAATTGACCTGATATGAAGTACATGAACATTTTCATGGTAATTTTATGAGTAGACATGTATTTTATTTAATTTTTTTTTTTTTTTGCTTTGGGTTAAATGCAAGTATTGGCTTTGAAGCAGACGTTATTTATTTAGCTTCCTTTCATGTTCAGTACAAAGGCAGCCATCGCAGCATCAAGTTGATGTTTCTAGGGTTCGTTTGTTCCAGGATTGGATCACATCACAACAAAGTGTGTTCGTGTCAAAGCAAACAAAGACTTTCAAATCACAGCAGATTTGACAGAGCTCATTACGAGTGAGAATGAAAGTTGTTTTTTTATTCAATAAAATAAACTAAAATCTGTAATGATTAAAAGAAAAATCTAAAGTCATTATGAATAATTATATTGTTTGTTTTGTTTTTAACATGAACGTTCTGAGGAATCCCGTGAATATATTCCACAAGTTCAGGCTTTTAATGTTTACTTTGGCTTTATTTCCTGTGATTCTTCAACAACTGAATCTGAACTTTTTTCTCCGTCTCTCGTTTGCTACAGCTACTTCTTCACAACACAGCCTGCCGTGATCGAGCAGGCTAGTTAGCATGGCTACTAATGACGGCAGATAAACAGTTTTTCTCAAATGGCGAATTGTTTCTCCACCTTTGGCAGACTGAGCAGCATATACACAAGCATGACTGACAGCGCTAAGACCCTCCTGCTGGCTCTGATTGGTTGCTTCTGACCGGGAGCGGTGCATTTCTGCAGCTTTGCAGTAAGACTCCAGGCAAGAGGAGTTTGATTTTGTTCACACCACTGAAGTCATCTTCTTCAGTGTTGGAGCTGAACAGCCTCAGAGTTACTTGATCATCCTCAGTCTCTTGTTTTGTTGTTGCTTTTCGAAACTTGTTGTTAAAAAGTTGGGTACTAGTCGCTTTACAGTGTTCAAAACGTGAAAAAAAAGCAGCTCTTAGTCAGTAAATCATTGCATTAAAAACAAAATGTTTTCCAATACAAGCAATGCTTGTTTGCTCCTGTTCTGGCTTTGGCCAAAGTGTGATTTACCGACTGGTTCTGAAGAGTTTTCTTCTTCTGATGTTTGAGGTTAGAAACTGGGGTTCCTTAGACAGTAATCTGTGGGCACTTTTTATATGCTTGCCCTCATCTAGCCACTCCAAAAACGACTTTTCTAATGTTCCTGGCTACATTGCTTGCTTTTATTGCTCCCAAATGGTCAAATTATTGTTTGCTGCTGATTTGTGGTCTTAACTTAGAACAATTCAAACCACAACTGAGAAACATACTTCAGTTTGTTGAAACGCCTTTCCTTGCACACAATGCTCCAGTGACGCAGTATTAACTCTCAGTACACTTAGATCAGAATAGTTTCTTTAACATAAAAAAAGAAAATGAGGCAGGATTGTGCAGGTTTTTCAGTGGCAGGGGGATCTTCTCACTTCCCAGCCAGCATGCCTAGGTGGGACCCATGTGGGGACAAGGAGGGCAGACTATATGGGTCCCATATGGGTTTGTCCGCGGGTTCCACGATGGCCCCACATGGGTTTGCCCATGTAGGGCCACAGCCCACATGGGTGCTACATGGGCCCTAATTGGACAAAACCCATGTGGGCCACCACCATATAGGGCCCATGCAGGGCCCATGTGGGCTCTGGCCCTACATGGGCAAACCCATGTGGGGCCATCGTGGAACCCGCGGACAAACCCATATGGGACCCATATAGTCTGCCCTCCTTGTCCCCACATGGGGCCCACCTAGGCATGCTGGCTGGGTTCTTTCTCCTGTCCGAGTGTTTCTCCAATGTTGTTTCATCGTTTTGTTGCCCCCACGCCAAAATTGCTTCTTATATGTTTCTTTTTCTTCGCTCACAAGCAATCTGTCTCCCATACACATGTACACATGTTCACACACACACACACACATGCTACCAGCAGACATGATTACAGAAAGACAAAACCAGCCATCAGAGAAACACACACACACACACCCACACACACACACACACACACACACTACTCCGTCCTGTACATTTCTAACCCTGAGGCTCTGCTGCAGCGCCAGCAGCTGCCTGATGTTCCATCAGCAGGACAACACATTACTATTCCAACACGCCTGTTCAACGGCTTTAATGTTGTGTCAATACAGTTAAATCTACTTTATTTGGCCCCCGGAGGGCAAATAGTTTACAAACACACTTTTATTAGGAAGAAATGAAATGAACTTCAAATGAACCCATCACATAACCATACTTTTCCTCCTACATAATGTGCCTTTTTCTTAGTTTTAAGCCTTTACCCATTTCTAGATCTCAGTTTTATGAGGTCTATCTGACAAAGTTATAGACCTGGCCGTGAATCAGCTCTTTGCATCGATGACATATATAACTTGACTGTGCATGTGATGTTTTAAGAACAACATAAATATTTGCACACTCAGCATCTGTATTAGGGAATGTGGGAAAACTGTATCAGGAGGTCAACAGTCAAAGCTACGTTCACATAAGGGCTGCAGCAATTCCTCGAATGATTTGAGTGTCTCGATTATTAAAGTCCCTCGAGGAAAATTTATCTGCCTCGAAGCTTTTTTAAATTGTGTTTTTTCTGGCCGGATCATTATTTTTGTTGGGCAGTGCTTTGACTTCACCCTATGAATTGTTGCTAAGTGCTAGCAGCATAAGAAAGACAGAGAGAGAAATTTCCGATTAATCGTAACAATAATCGATAGAGAATTCAATTGCTGAAATATTCTAATACAGTGAATTCTAATTCATATAAATGCAGGAAAAAAAACCATTGTCTCCAAAAAAACTCTGTTATTATAGTTTTGAATTGACCTACTAAATTCTCTATTTAGTCTGAGTAAAGCTTTACTTCAGTCAAAACAAAGGCAGTAAGACAAAATACAGCATCCTGAAAATTAATCACCTTCTTCCCTTTTAATGCAGAATTAACTCCTTATCCTGAATGTTCGTCGTGTCATAATTATGAATCTGACAGAGCTTTTATACTTGTTTTTAAAATATTTTTAATGTGCAAAGAACACTAAATGTTCACAAAAGACAAACTCTCTCTGACTAGATCAGGACAAACTTCCTTTAACGTACCAGCTGAAAAATATGACACAACTCTCGTGTTTTTCAAAAGTCGGTTTTTGGTTAGTTGATCAATCTCGGACTGAATTGGTCCAAGAGGTTCTCACTGGTGGACAGAAAAAATAACTGCTTTAATTAAAAATGGAGGCTGGATTTGACCAAACAAACCATGACGGACCATCCTGAAGGAGCGCAATAATGATAATTGTTATTGTTCACACTATGTCAGGTAGATTATTCCTGACAAATAAATATTAGTATGTTTTTGAAGTTTTGTCAGGTTTGTTTTTTAAGCCTTTTGAAACTTTTTTACAGTGCGCGCACACCCTTTTCTAGTTATTGACTTGTATTTTATTTTACTTTATTTGGGAATTGTTAATAAAGTAATTCCTAACTTTTGATTTTCTGTTTATTGTTTGCAAATAAATAAACAAGAGGAAAATCAAAAGTTGTCTCATCTCATTCCGTAAAGAGTCCAGTTGTTAAACATTTAGATAGAGTGCGTGAATAATGTAACCGATAAAAGTAGATTTGTTGATTAAGCCATGAGGCTCATTTGAATTTTATGGCGGACTTGTGAGCATAAAAAGGGATTCAAACAGGCTGATTGCTGCCGCATAAAAGAGGTGAAGAATGACCTGATAGGCTGAGCTGTAAAGATGGCTGCTGCGGGATGACCTTACTGTTTTTTTTTTTCTTCTCATTCTTCTTGGGATACAGCTGTAAGGTTTGTCTCCAGGGCTTCCCCTCGTGTGTAGACAGTTACGTGAAAATGTCGCCAGCATCGCGCATTTTGTGCAGCAGTGACCTTTTATGGATGACAAGGATGCAGGAGCAGAGCTGCACAAAGGAGCCAGACTGCTGGAAGTAAATCATTTTTAGGTTTATGTAGCAAAAATGAACAAACTACCTCATATAGGTCGTTCCCTCCGGGGAATAAATGATTGTAGCTATTCATAAAGGTGCTCTGTTTCTGATCCAGTTTTTTTGCACTCTGGTGTCTGACGTACTTTGATTAATTACATTCTCCGAATGTCTTTTAAAAGGGATGATTTACCAGAATTGCAGACTAATTTCATTCAAATAAGACCATATTTCAATTATTGATTGATGATTTGAGGAAAAAGATTTGGGGAGCTCAGTCTGGCTCTTCTTTCAGTAAAAGGCAAAAAGTTTGACCTTATTGTTTCTGCAGGAGTTAAGAGACCAAAAACACATAAGGTTTGACACTTTGGAGCCGTGGAGGATTCAGGTGAGCGTTAACACGACACCGAACAGGAAGGACATCAGCCGTGACCTTAGAGACGCAGTGGGTGCTGCAAATCAATCAGGAAAGTGCACCGGAGTAATTTTCAAACAAAATTAGAGTTAATGCCTCTCCACTGACAAAGAACAAACGTTTTAAGATTGTCACCATATTTTAAATCAAGTTAACAGTGAGGTCCGGTCATCCAGTGGTCAGCAAAAATACAAAACACTCAATAAAGAGTAGCATAAAAGCATTGCTTAAGTGGTTATTTTTGCTTCATTCATACAAATATTGCTTTGTGTTAAGATGCACTATAGGATGCGCAGGTACAGATACTATTTATTGCAAACATTTCTCTTGGAATCACAAACTTGATACAAAACGTAAAGAAAGAGTTTGTCGATTATTCCTTTGTCAACAAAAGAAACGATTTCAGGTCAGCCCATCTGAACCATAAGCTGTCGAGCACAGAGGCGGAGGAGTCATGGTCTGGGATTGTCATTTAGAACATTAGAACTGGACAAAAATAACAAAACGGCGTTCTCAAGCATGAACAGAAGCCCGGTTTCAGTTAAGGAAAAGTGACGCGAGACCCTAATGAGGTCACCCCGAAATGATTCATTCAACTTTAAGCCTTAAAAGGTTCCTTCACTGATTGTTGTATCATTGAGATTTTTTTTTTTCACCAAATACAATGTTTCAATACCTTGAAACGAAGCTGCCATATAATAAAGAAGAAAATAAATGAAGTGTGTTGCTTGTTAGGCTTCTGTTTGCTAATTAGAGTAAATTTAGGGCAACAGATTGTACCATGTGTGAAATTCCTCAATTCTCCCTCCTTAAAAAGTTATTTAAGAGTCAGACTTTGCTTTCTCTACTTTTGATATAGGCAAATTTGTGTGTTATTTTAAAATAGTGCTAATTATAAAATGACCATATGATCCTCCATATGGCTCTTCTTTAATTGCATCTCCTCTCATCTGCACACTGATAATAAGCTTCAGCTTTCTCTGTGTTTCTGCTTGCTCTCTTTTTCACTCAAAGCTCTGAGCTAACAAAAAAAAAAAAAAAGAAAAAATCAGGGGAAACGAGTAAAAATATCACCTGGATTTGTTCCACCGTCCTCTCTTTGTTTTCATCATATGTTCGCCAACTTCTCCATTATTTATCATTTTTATTAATTCAGTTTTTAGTTAAATCTCTTTGTTCTTTCTCCGAAGACGCAGCAGAACTCCTGCCAGGAGAGCCGTGTCCTTCGTAGTATGGGTTTGCTTAGGTGCCAGTAACCTGCAGGAGATAAATAAAAGGTTTAGCATTTGCCAGCACTCACCTGACTCAAGGCTAGCGCTGCCCAGGAAACGGCCCCGTCCAAGGCGGTGGAAAAGGCTTTCTATGTTACGAGTTAGCTTCCTTCCTGAGAGTAAAATTAGAATATCGTGGTTGGCGTCAAGTCGCAGTCGGCTTTGCTTAACATAAACGCCTCGAGCAATGGCTCTGAAACCACAAACACCCACTACTTTCTAAATTTCACTAATTAATATGATAAACTGTTTCTCTTTTGGGATAGAGGAAACGAGCTCAGATCTCACAGGCTGCAAACATGTAGCTTCAGCCTCCAAACAGTATTTATTTATTTATTTATTTTTTCCACCTGTTAAATCACTTAAGCGTTCTCAAACAGGTGGATGCTGCAACAAGATCGTATCATCTGCAGGAAGCTTACTTGAAGAAGTTATCAACAAAGATGAATTGGGGTCAAATTCAGGATTATGAAAACTAATGACCAATCACAATTTGGTGAGTTTTAATATTTCCCACCAAATGTCCACGTGCCACATAAATATAGGATTTGTAATTGTATGCTTCAGCTGAATGTAATAACCCAGTTTGCAACCTCATTCATGCCACTGCTAAGACTTTTGATCTGCTCAAGACCTGGCATGCGCGTCTCTGCTTGCAGCACCATGGACAGTCTTCAGTCAGAAATTAGTCAGGTTTGTAAAAGCGCTCTCAGAAACAATGCCTGGTTGTATCAGCATTCATAAATTTGACCATAGAACCAAAACCTTTATGAAAGCAATCACACAAAGTCTCAGGGCATGAAGACAGAACTTAACTGAAATCATAAAATATTTATCTCATGGATCTGCGTTAAAGTCGAGATGAAATGTTTGGTTTCTGAGATGAACTGCAACAGTTTTGCGCCTGAAAGAGGCTTGGAAAAAAAAACTCGCAAAATCCAATACGCTCCAAACCTCTGCTATTTATTCGCATGGATTGTGTGTTTCCTGTGGGGAGAGGATTTCTGACTTCAGTGATTAAAAATGAGAAAAGATCTGTGTTTAATTGCATGCCTGAGGCTTGTAATAGTCCAAGAACATTTTTGGGTTACTATAAGTGCTTCTAAATTTAAAAAGTGGTGTTGCATCCAGCAGATGTTGTAAAAACTGGTACAAAACATTCCCTGTGATGCTCTGGCAACCCAGCCGTGCTGTACCCCACTTCTCGCTCATTCATGGACATATAGAGCAAGTTATTAGATACCAAAACACTCACAGCTCGCCAGAGTAAATCGCCACTGGTCCCAAGCACAAACACCATTCAGCTTCTAGGACTTTCCTACCTCACTTCAGAAGATCTACCTCCTTAAATCACAGGTTATAGTTGATCAAATAAAGATTTTAAGATGTTTATATTGCTTCCTTCAGAATGCATCAAGTGCACCAAAGACATTTCCTGTGTTTTCTGGGCTAAAAAAAAAATCCCACTGATGCACTGTGTAAGGTTGAAATTGAAGACTACTGGTTGTTCAAATGGGGACAATGAGCCAAAACATTAATCAAAATGAGATTTGGAGCAAATGAAACCAGACTAACATGGACTTTCAGGAAAAGCTTTCTCAAAGCCTCAACTACCTCCAAACTGCTGTTTCTATTCCAGCTTCTCCTTTTGGTCTTACATTCACGTTAAAACATTTAAAGTCCCACAAGTTGGAATCCATCAGAACAGACTAAAAAGGATCAGAACATATTTGCCTCATTTTAAGACTGGCAGGTATGGCAAAATTATAACAGGGTGTATCTTTTCAGCCATTAGCGTAAAGTAAAAAAAAAAGAAAAAAAAAAGTGTTTTGTATCCAAGCCAATGCAAATCATTTTATGTCACATTGTATAGAAATGACAGCAATAATAAAATCATTTTTGCTGAGATGTAAAAATGAGCAAATAAGCAGGTATCGAAGGGAAATATGCTGTGCAAACTGTAGGTTTAGACTGAATAGAATAGAACAGAGACTATATTTAGGACTCAAGGCCCAACAAACAAAATATAAAGAAAGAAACAACAAACAGCCAAACAGATGAAGATTCTACAATAATCTAAATATGAAATTAGCTTCAATATGAAAATTACATAAAACGTAATAATAGACAACTGCACCTGTGTCTCCACACCTGTGAATGATATAGAGTGGAGCTCAACTAAAATATAACTAAAAGCATTGAAACAACCGCCCGGTGATAAAACCACTCCATCTTCCAATTTATTTCCCCTCCTCAGGCAAACATTGAACTGGTTTCCTGTCAATTATATCAACCAGTTGAAAACCTCCTCCGTGTGCCTCCAGTATTTACAGTACCCCTGATTGTTTGTGACCTCGACGGGGCCGAGGAGGATCTAATGCAGGCCAGACCAATAATAACTCTTCTCTCCATCCTCGGCCTCTCCACGCGCGCATTAATTTAATCACCCTCTATATTTTCCCCTCTCTGTCTCTGTCCTGTCAGTCTCCTTACACTCCTGCTGTACTTCTCTTACTCCCCATCTGTCGCTCCATCCTCTCTGCGCTCGGGCGGCGAAGATGGATCGCTCTGTGTCTGTCAGCAGTAGTATCACAGAATGAGAATGTATCGTCTGCTGTCTCCGATAATAAATGCTTCTATCTGCGCTACTGTTCCCGGTCATAATAGATGGCCCGTATCTACACAGCTACTGTTTACGAGATTATCACAGCCCTCCGCCGTCCCGAAAGCCCCCAACAGGAGAGATGGAGAAATTACTTTATCGCCGTGGGGGCCCCGAGAGTTATTTGTGAGGAATTTATAGCGCGTGAGCGTTGTGAAACGCCAGTTACTTTGACTCTGCTGTGGCATCCCGCACACTGTGACTGTGAGCACCGAAACGGGAGAGAGAGGTTAAGCCGTAATTGCGATTGCTCTTTTATGCTGATTCCGGAGGCCACCTGAAGAAGAGAGGGGGAAAGATTAGCATCAAGAAAGGGACTCCCTCAGCATGTCTTTTTTTTTTTATGTACAGCAGCATTCATCACTTTTATCTCGTTGAGATTTCTTTATATGTGATCGCTTGGCTTATACAGATAACAGCAGAGTTTCTGTTCTTTAGGAGACGGCGTTGAGTGGGTCATTAAGATATTTGGAACGGTTTCCGTTTGGCTTTTCTTTCTGCCCAACTCAGTCAAATCGGGTGATAAATGAAGGTCTGGGCAGCAGACACAATCAGTTATGGTCACTGGTCACCGTTGGAGCAGGCCGGCACTCATAACGGTGAACGTGTGTGTCCATGCAGTCCTGTTTGACATTTACCACTGCTGGTCACTGAGCGAGTCTGTTGACACATGACCCCTGTCGTGACCCCCTCTGACCCCCGCCTGACCCCTCTGTCTGGCTCAGGGCTGCAGAGCAGAGGGACTTTTTGGCTCGAGCTGCTGACTGATGGCTCTCCACTACATCTCTTGGCTGAAAGCCTCAGCAAAGGCCGCTCTACATGACCATCATGTGAACTTGGAACATGTAGACCAGTGGAGAAAAAAACAGCGAGTGTAAATTTGCTCCATCGGCTTTTCGGAAGTAATTTAATAGTAGCAATGAGGAGGGAAATATTTGTTGCTTGCAGCTACTTGAAAGAGGAGAAAATATAGCAGATCCCTCATATTTCCATTCAAACTATCCATCTTACTTTAGCATTACCCCCACCAATAACCCTAATTGGACCTGAACAAGAGCTTTAATTGGCTGGTGGCCCTGTGTGTGTGAGCAGAGAGGACAGTTGGCTTAAAGCCGCGGTGCCTGCTCTGCTGCACACAGATATTAATCTCAACCACTGCAAAGATGTTTTTTTTTTTACTGGATTTCATCATAGCACAAAAAGGAGGTCAGTTTATTATGTATTTGCAGAGACAAATTAGAAATTGTACTTTATGTTCACATCGCAAAAGATTAAAACAAAGATCTAATACTTCACCAGAAATGGCCACACAACATAAAAAGGTGAAATTATTCACATAGTCATTCAGCCTATTCAAAAACCCCTTTTTTTATTCAATTAATTTACTGACCAAATTATATATATATATATATATATATATATATATACACTGCTCAAAAAAATAAAGGGAACATTTCACTTTAATTTTGTGTGTGGCTCCAAATCCAGGCCTCCATTGGTTAATAAATTTGATTTCCATTGATGATTTTTGTGTGATTTTGTTGTCAGCATATTCAGCTTTGTACAGAACAAAGTATTCAATGAGAATATTTCATTCATTCAGATCTAGGATGTGTTATTTGAGTGTTCCCTTTATTTTTTTGAGCAGTGTATATATATACTTATCAAAGAAAACTTCAGCCTCTTTGCCAAAACTCCTGAAACTTCTCTCTTCTGCCTCTGACAGACGTTGTCATAAAAATAAATCCATTGTCTAAATTTGTCTTCTAAGACGAAAGAAAGGTGTGTGTTTGAAACACACACAAAGTCCTAACCAGCTTTTTAACTTTCAGCTATGGGAGTGGGAAAAACAAAGTTATGCTGTTGCAGAGAACAGAGAAGTGAAGGTGACACTGCACGACCCAAGAGGGGAAAGTGTCACATCTTACACTGAGCAACTGTAAGAAAAAAACATCAGCTGTCAACATGCAAGTACATCCAGCAAATGTGACACTTGATGGATACTGAGAAACTGCTGTGGAGCCAGAAAAATAAAAAATAAAAAAGTCTTTCCATTTCCTGTTGCTTGTCCCGACTTGCATTCACACAAAACAACTAGAGCAATGTTTTAATTTAGATAGTTTAGTCAGGTTTTTATTTCAAAGTTTAAGCTAATATTTCCCAAAAACACGATTCCCTAAACGCCTCCATCATGCCTTCAATTAAAACAAGAAAAGCCCTGACGCCTCATTTGTAATGATTTTTCAGACTTTGACGAATGTCAGATTGAGCCAAGTTCAAAGGTCACAGCTTTACATTGGGGTCTGTTAGTGTAAGATCCCAGGATTCACAACAATGAGTCTGCACTTTATATTTTGACATGTGGTCACTCAGCACTGCTCAGCTGTTGTGCATTTTGTCTGTCGTAATCAGCTGGTGTTTGAGAGAAACATCCATCTCTCTGTCTTACTATAATCCTTAGGGAGACGTACTGGCACTACGCACGCACACACACACCTTATCTCTGTCAGGCAGAGCATTGGATACTCGTTAGACACGGTGGTAAAGGGACACACTGGAGACAAAGCGAGTCTATGCTAATGCTCTTTGATTTTGTCTCCCTCCTCTTTCTCAGGAGTTTTTAAAAATCTATTCTTCTCTTATCTGTTTTATGTTGTTATTCTCTACTCTTGATTTCCAGGGCACAGAATCTGCTTTGCGTTTTACCACGCACAATTCATCGTAATTTTAGATTTAGTAAAAGTTTAATTCGTTTTTTTTTTCTTTCCTTCACATCAGCAAGAAATGCATTGCTTTTTATAATTCAGTTCATATCCATTGTCCAAGTGTTGATACACCTCAAAGACTGAAAAAAGTGTAATAAAAGGCCTAAATAGACTCCAGGTTGGTCATCATATTTAGTATAATTTTTAATATACAAGATAAAACTTTTTATTGTGTGTTTTTTTTAGTCTTTTTACTGGAGTATAATGATCACATTTACTCTACTGTGAAGCCGTTCAGACTCGCACATCTTAATTTACTGAACAAAAAAAAAATCTATACAAGACAGTTGGTTAGTAGAAGCTGTAATGACACATTTCAGATTCTTGTTGCTTTGTAACATCAAAATAATTGAAACGGCACAACAGCCTTTTTTTATTGATGTTTGAAGTCATTGTAATTGTATTTAAATGGGCGGGTGGCTTAGCAGAGTCACCGGTATAATTGGCTGTCCGCAGGGGGTCAGACACAATAGAGAGATATGCATCCACCGTCTGCTCGTGCAAACACCTTGCCTAGTGCAAGCACGCACGCAAACACACACGCACACACACACACCAAACCCTACTGGAGCTACAAGGGCGTTTGTTGAATGGATTGGTGGGATTAACAAATAAACAATAGTGTGAAAAGCACACTCAAAAAGGCACAATGACACATTTGCATACATATGTATGAGCTAAAAAAAAAAGACATTCATTGTAACTGATCTGTTTGTGTGGGTCTCTTTTCTATGTTAATGATGAAAGAACCCCTATTTTACACACAAATGCACATCTGCTGTCCAGCAAGGTAGGACACAAAGGAGACTGTAACATGAACCGTGTTTGTGAACTGAGATCAAGCTCAGTGTTGGACTGCGCATCACTACAAAAAAGCTCCATAATGAATAAATGTGTTTTCACAAACGTCTGTTGATGTTTACATCAATGCATAAATTCTCTGTGACACGGCAAGCGTGTTGAACTTCAGGCAGCCTGCATGCCAGCCTTCTCTCTCATGTTGAAGGATCTTCACACGAGCACATTTGAGGCGTCTGAAACATCCCAGCTGCAGCTTGCTCTTTTGAAACCGCTCCCAAAGACGTCCCCGAATTACAGTAATGATGTGTGTTGGAGAAAAATCAAAAGGGGGAACCCCTGCCTCCAGGCTGCGGCTACTGCATCCTTCGGTGTTTCTTTTCTCCCCTGTGAAAGATGTTCTTTCAAACATAAATCACACTTCCAAGCGCTGATGAATTTTGAAGAGTTTCCGTGATCAAGGCTATTGTCCTCAAGTGCGCGCGCTGCCTCAGAGTGCGTCGCTCTTTATACTAAGCCTTCTCTTGCCGTGGGACTTCACTAAATTAAAGGCATGTTGGCATCTCCTTCAAGACTTAAGATCTCTGAGCATAACCGAGCAAACTTTCTGTACAAACCCTGTCAGCCGAGTTATTGCACCCTCAATAGGCATCTCAGTTTAAGGAGACTGCTGAGGACTTCCAGTTTCTGAAACAGAATAGTAAAGTGCGATTTGACCAAGACTCTGAGGATACTCTGAGTTTGTGTATGTATTTTGAATTTCTTGTAACCTTGAATTTTCTGATTATTCTATCTCCAAATCTTTAGCCGCATTGACAACAATCTTAAAAGTCTCCTTAGGCACGAATCAATGGTCACATTTAAAGTTTTGTTTATTTAAGTCTCGCATAGTTGCTCAAAAGTTCACACCTGTACTCAATAAATCACGTAGGATATTTTTGAAAACATGACAAGAGATATTGTACACTTTGTAGATTTAACATGCCTGTGCTGAGGAGGTCTTTGCTTGATCAACGTCTGTTATATAAAACAAAATGTAAATGATTGGTTTGTTGTACCAAGAAGTTTGAAATATTAGAGATGAGGTGGTTATCCAGAGTTGGTCGTGATTTTTGATCAAGAAATATTTGCTTTTATCTGAAATCTCAGTGATTTTTTTACCGTGCTTTGTCTTTTGAATGGTCATTTGCTCTACGTTGACTTTTGTTCGAATTGTGAGAGTATTAGTAAACTTTCAAAGAGATGTCTATCTTCATTTCTACAGGCAATAAACAGTAAACTATGAATATATTAGAGAAGATTACTGTCAAAGTGGGTGCAAATTGACTGAAACACCATGTTAATTTATGAGGACTTGTGGTTCAAATTGACACATCAATGACATGAATTGTCTGTTTTCCGTACCTGAAAAAAAAAAAAATAACTTGTGCTCAAAATAAACAAAATAGCAAAAATATAAAACTGTAAAGGGGTGAAAATGTTCCAAATTGTGACCATCATTCCAGGCACCATCACTCCCTGACGCTTCTGTATTGTCAGAAATTGACCAGATCAAACTGAACGTGTGAACATGCAAAAAAAAAAAAAAAACTAAATAATCCGCCCCCCCCAAAAAAAACAGTAAAAGAAATTAATGAATTTTCTGTTTTCTGTGGTTGCTTAGATAGACAGTTATTCCGAATGCAGAACTTTAGAAAACTATAAATAATGATTGCTTTATTAATAAAAGTAGTTTTACCAAAAGGATTTGGGATACTCTGCGTCCTGCAGATCCTGCAGAGTGATTCATACGTATGATCCACCCCAGAGGAGGGCAGCTATGCCCCCTTAATTCTCTCAATTTAGAATCACTTTGTGCAACTTTGGCTGAGTGGAATTCAGGGGAGGCATTACTTCCATTATGTTATTTAAAAAATAATTTGATAAAGTTTAAGCTCTGAAATAAGTTATTTCTCTGTAGGACTCTGTAACAGTCACTCAGACACACATTCGCGCATGCACACCTTGCAGCGTGCAACGCGAGACAAGAGCACAGGTGTGCGGTTGAGGCTGTGATTACGGCTAGTAATGAACACATAAATCTGTGCGTGCATTTCTCTGTATGTCTGTGATATGCATTGCAGCCTGGAGGGGGGATGTTAGAGAGAGTGTCTGTGTTTTCAGGAGAACCCCCTCTGTGCTGCAACATGGTCGCGCACAGTCCTCTATCCTCCAGATGGTGTAGGTGTCTCGCATACAGTTTTTTAACACACACCCACACACTCTGTCATGCAAATTTAAACTGCCAGACATAGAATAAGGAGCGGAGATGTAAATGATTACAGATTGGTGACAGGATTTGATTAATTACTCCTGATACTGCGTGAGTGTGCCGTGATGTTCGGCGAAATGCACAAAGATCCGCTTAATGGCAAAAGGCGCCTATGTAAATATAACTCAAACAATGTGTTTCATCAAGCCGCAGTGAGGACGTTTCTCTGCACTATGCTTCCACTAGAGTTTTATGTACCAACCCATTATGTCTATACTTATAGGACATTCAGAATATTAAAATAAACTGTTAATGTCTTAAAGAAGGAAAAACAAGATGTTTTTACTAAAACAAATCTGGTTTTTTTAGCAGCAATTCCTCAAAATGTCATCGCAAAGTACAAGAAAATCAGATTCTACAAAACAGACAATAAGTCTACTGTAAACGATTTATAAGATTCATTAACACACATTCCAGTTTAATCAGTCCAATTTTGATTACTTGAATTCAAAAATTTATTTTAAGCAAAATAAAAGAACATGGGATTTTACCAAACTCTTATATTAATGAATTAATTACTGGTAAGAACCAGTAACTACTTATCCTAGCAGCTTTTCCCAAGGCAGGAAAATCCACAGACAAATATGTGCTAAGCTCAATATATTAGATTTGTTCTATAAATTCTAGCCTTTTTCATCCCCCCTCCATCATTAATTTGCAAAGACACAAAGATCAAGCATGTTGAAATCAAAGGAAGAATGACTTGCTATAAAGTGTTGCACATAAGTTCCAGAAAACTCCAAGTTGTACCTTTTTTTATTTTGTTTTGTTTTATTTTGTCTTGTTTTCAAGCAAAACTGTAACAAAACAAACTATAACCATCTTTGTCTCTCTGCATGGCAGCAAGAAACATTGCGTATCAAATGCACACCTTTTAAATCATTTGTAATTGCTCCGTCACACAATTAAGCCTCAGCAACACCGCTTCTGCCTTTTGCAAAACACCCTGAGCGTTCAGCAATGTGCCATTGTGAAGCGTGTTTTGTGAAAGGGGCTATAGAGAATAGATTGCGATGCCACAACATTGTGCTTTCCACTAGAGGAGAACAGTGTGGCGGCAAAGTTGCTGAATAACAACTTTGTCGCTGCATTCAAAAAGCGATTTGCATCAAAATCTGGTGACTTTACTGGTGCCATTGTAGACTTTTGAAGACTAATGTGAAAGCATGAATCAGTCGGGTTTTTTTTCCCCATCTCAACACGCTCTGGGTCCAGCTGTGGGCTCCTTCCCAGTCCCAACGCTTTCACAGACCTCACACAGCGGGCCCCACCACCTGCAGTTGATGCCTTCCTGCATCCAGACTGTAAATAAATCACACAAAGACACAACATGGCGATTCCCCTCACACTCACAGTGAGAAGTAAATGTAAACATATTTATTGTTTAAAATCATTTGGTGTGCTGAAATGAAGCAGAACGTTTCTATTGTCTTTTGGTGTGAGTTGTAAACAACGCTTGTAAAAAAAATGTTGTGGTTAACGATCTAATGCAATTGGGTAAAACTGGATTGCTTTGTACTGCACTGGCTGGTAGGACATCATATTTAAAGTTGCCGTGTTGACACTGTGTATCAATAACACAACTGACTTGTTGCATGGACTAACTGGCAACACCTGATGAATGTCTTTAGTGGCTGAGATGACAAAGTTCATGGTGAGCGGTGGAAGCATTGTACAATGGTAAAGAAAGAAAGGTCTCAGGAAAATATTGCTAACCATAGTGAATTATGATGTTACGTCTTTCAGCATTTCAAATTGTGCAACCCAAATAGAAAACAACTAAATTAGAAGCTACAACTAGCACTACTGCATAACCTTATAAAGAGTTTTGCTTCATATTGATTCAGCAAATATTGGATGGATGGATGGATGGATGGATGGATGGATGGATGGATGGATGGATGGATGGATGGATGGATGGATGGATGGATGGATTTTAATTTCTCAGTAAAGTGTTAGACGTTTGTTGTTGTTGAGTTATACACTTATTTAAAAGGTTTACAGTACATGATGATCCATTTTATGTTACAACCTCACACCATTAAACGGAAAGTTATTTATCATTTCTGACATCGTATTTGACTTATAATAAATCATCGTGCTTCTCACCATCAGTAAAGGTTTCCAGAGCTGTCAAGTGGGGAAGGATTCTGTGTTCAACCGGCAGTAAAAATGCATATTTTAGGGATAAGCGCTACACTAATAATCAATACAAGCTGTCCAGTGACAACAGGCTCCGAATGTAGAAACTTTCTCCACACTGTTTTCACTGGCTTACAGACCGAAAGTGTCGCAGTATCACTTTTAACAAGGCAGACACAATCACATTGCTGTGCACTTGCAGTCTGACAGCCCAGACATTTGAGATTTCCAAGAATGATATAAAGCTTTCACGGAGCAGAGGAGAAACCCAAATCATGTCACTCCAAAAAAACTTCCACGGAAATTCTCCAAAACACTGTTCTGTGAAAATCCCACTAATGTGCACTAAGAAAGATTTTCTCTGCTCTTTATTTGTTTTTGTGAGTAAATGGGTCCCTTAAGACCGAGCTATGTGGCCGCTGAGACAAAGGGGTATTTTACAACTCCCTCCAGCCATTTAGGCAGTTATTTCTAAAGCAGTTGCAGCCACTTTAGCTTGGGTCCCACACGGCGCTGTGGGCGGATATGGATAGACAGGGCAATTAAACTGGATTTCTCATTTTTCACACACACACAAACCCACCCGTAGTTACGCGCGGTTTTAATAGCACTGCGAGTTCAACCATCTTGGGAGGCGACCATGAGACACATGGACAGCTGCCCTTAGCCTCGGCTCTGAGCCGTCCTGAGCCAGCTAGTAAAGTAATCTATGGCATCATTAAGAGAATTCATTAACATACGTTATCCTTGAACATCTGATAGCAAAAAGAAAAAATGGACTAATCAGCTCTCTCTTTTTTTGTTCCTCCCCTGATATCCTACATACTGCTCGTCTTATGTGTGTCTTGGACGGGCATCAAGTCCACCTCGTCAGGAGCTAAACACCTCCACAAGAATAAACAGTCTAATCTGCAAGTTCAGAAATCCTGATTTTTTTACTTCCCGGGGTCGTTGGGAGAAAATCTGAGACGGAGTTGTATGCCACTTAAAAATTGCGGCTAAAGATAGCACCGTGGCTGGCAGGACCTTTCCCGGTATGTGACTGTGGGTGGTTTAGAGGCTCCTCTGAACTCCTGCTGCTTTTCTGTAAAGAACCGAACAGCCTGCAGCCCGATAATGACTCTGCTGAATAGCTGCATGATTATACCTCTTTCTGTGAAGTGTTTATCTTTTCCCCCCTTCTGCATTTTTTTTTTCTACATCTACCCTCTTTGTCTGCTCTCTCTTTCAGCCTTTATTCTTATCTTCTCCTCTTCTTTGTTGCTTCCCCCACATTTTTACTGTCTGTACACCAATTCATCTTCTTCTTCATTGACCTTTCTAGAGCTCATTATCAACAATCCACACTTGTAACTTCAGTCTTTTTAGCATTTGTCTGTCTGGCTGGCCCTTTCCACACAAACACGTTAAACGTGCAACAATAACCGAGAACTCCAAAAGATTTTAAATATTAAGAGTTACAATCACTTGTTTGTTCCTAATCTGACTAGAGTCATTTAGGACTGAGTATCTGGTGTCATACATTTAGAGCAACTCATTGCTTTTAGGCCTTGCAATGATATCTAGATGCACCAGTCCAGTTGGTCGGATCTGGAACCACAGGACCAGTGACCTGGTGTTGCTCATTGGCATTGTAGCAGCAGTTTGTGTTTTTGAAGACATATTGCAATTAATTTTAGGTTTTAATCCTTGTTTTATTGGGTAGTTGTTAGAATCAAAAACAGCTTTATTAGAAAAACCTAGCAATTTTGTCGTAGTGATTCGTGAAGAACTTCTCAGCAACATGTTCAGTCAGATTGTATTCTTATCAACCCATCCTTCGTTTGATGACCTTGTGTTTATGCTTGTGCAAAAAGTCAGCGTGTGTGCATGATCCCTGCATCATTAATTCATGCCTCCACACACTCTGCTAAACCCCTCTCCTGGTCCAGCACCAGTTCTGTGCTCCTCTGTGTCTTCAGTCACCTTCTATTATCGCTCCATACATTTGCATCTTTCGTTCCTCTGCCAACGCACACCGCTGCACATGCCGACACTTAGTGTGCACCGACATCAACACATAGCAAGTCTTCACACCGAGGCCCGTAATGCATGCTAAGGCATTATAATGACTTAATGCTAATCTTACAGCATCGCATTATTAGTTGTTAATGTATTCTGGGACACTATTAGCTGAGAACACTAATACTAGGGTGCTATTAATGCTCAACGCTAATGCAGCAACAGTGAGAGTCCTGAGCCAGGCCGCCCATCCAGGATTACGTGGAGCTTTATAATCCCTTGTTAGCTAGCAGCAGAGGCATATAGATCACACCACAGAGATAATCTGGGAGCTGTGTGACAGCCATACACCTCGTCTTGTCCTCATCTTCTCTCCTAAGCTACTCCCTCTGCGATATTTGCCCTGTGAGCTATTTTGATAATAAAGTACGTCTCCATAACACACCTGTTGACAGGACGGTTCGTTTGAGTAAACCTCCAAAGTGCAGCGCAGACTTCAAAACGTAAAGCCATTGAGGAAGAACTTTCATTTGATGCTTTGTTAATTCCCCTTCGCAGTTTCTGAGGTGAAAAAAAAAATGCCTCCGGAAAACAGGAACTCAGACATGTTTTGTGCGTCTCAGTGGGTGGATGCCCTAATTGCAGACTCAAATGTTGAGCTTTCAGCATTTTGTGGGTCAAGGCCATTATTTCCAATGAAAACAGTGGTTGATCTCTCAGCTGTTACACAAGCCGTACCAGCACACACCACCGTTATTATCAAGACACATATGCACATTATTTATAATTCACAAAAATTATGCTGAGAACCCATATTGTAGTGTTATCTTCACTTCTGCAGATTTCTGATCTTAAATCTCATCAGATTGTATAGCTAAGGATAGTGAGGCACAAAACAAATTAGAGAACGGACTGACAAAACTTAATGAGACTCAGTTTACATTTTGCTTTAATCCTCTTGTATTAAATAAACTCCTTTGAGAATCTGTTGTGCATTTCTACACAAAGAATAGCTTCAAATCTAGGATATTAAACTGCCCACTTCAGTTCTTTCCACATTTTATCTGCTGGATTAATGTAAATACTTTGACCTCGTTCCTGTGTTTAGTCATATTCAATACATGAATTCTTATGACTCATGTTTTTGTTTTTAATTTTTTTTTCTTTTTGAGTCTTCTGTCATATTCTAATTATAAAGGTCTTGATTTCATTACCTGCAAGTGGGAAATTATCATAATTAACACACATGCATGCTCGAAAACATCAGCCTGTGTGTAATTAAGCTATATGATGTGTTTCAGTTAATAAATTGAGTTTCTGAAATAAATTAGCTCTGCTGTAATAACTCTAATTATTAGAATATTACCATACTGGTACTTCTATCAGTTTTAGGTCAGTATTTGGCAAAAGACCTTGTTGGAATCGTGTCTTGCTCCTTGACTCAGTTTCTTCTGGGTTTCACGAAACAAACAACGCTCCAAAATGTATCCTGTTCCTTTTTCTTTCATCATTAATGAAATGCTGCTGTATCTTTCTAAGCTTGTAGCTTGAATTTCAACCCCTTATAAGCTCTGCAAGTGTTCCCACACCACCTCTGTTCTTAATCCAGTCTCAATGATGCATGTGTCCTTGATGCTGATTGGTGCATATTCCAAACATGCCAAACGCTGCGTTGAAAAAGCTTTGCTGCCATCTTCTAGTGAGAGTTATGGCCAATTTTGTCCAAACTTTCTAATTTATCCATCAAGTTTCCAGATTTTAATCTTGCGTTTGTTACGTTCACATGAACAATCTCTACTCAATTTAGCTTTGGTTTGATGGTTCTTATAGTATGTTTCTAGTAATTATTCTCTGTTTAAAGTGAGGATCATTTCTGCTGCTGGCTGTCAACCCCCAGATTTTCTGCCCAAAGTTAATAACATAATGTAGGAGAAAAGCAGGTGTTGCTGAAGTACCATCTTCCTTATCATACGTTCATATTCTCAGAGCACTGATTGGTAAACTGGAAATGATTTGTTGGGGGAAACTTAACCTGCCCTGATGAGATTATGTTTTCATTATATGTTACCATGGTGATGGTCCAAAGCAGGAGGCAAATTAGCTTTATGATACTGAAAATCATGAAATGAACTTAAATGTATCTCAATAAACAACTAATGCTGCTCCCTGAATATCCATTGCTATATTGAGCTGGCGACATGGGTGAAATAAACAGACTCCCGGTTTCTAAAACTGGTGTATATCAATGCATTTTATTTGCTTTACTGTAGGCAACTCAACTAAATAAATGATCTATTTATGAACTAAAGTCTAATGAATCTGGCAACGATCAAATTTGTGACAACCTTTTTGAAGTTGTGTCCCATTTTAAGTGGAAATTTATGATTGCAATGCTTTAAAATGTTAAATGCGTAATTAGCAAAAGGGTTAAATAACTCCATATCTTGTTACTGGCTGTTAGTGAGCTTGCTATCGTGCATTGTTGTAACTGTCTTATTATTCTTACCTAACATTAGAACAAGTTATCTGAAAAGGAGGATGTTCAGGTAAGAAACAAACTTACTCAGCATTGTTCTTTTTTGTTTTTGTTATCAGTTTCTGGGAAGAAAACATTAGGGGAAAAAAAGGTGGGAGACATGATAAGAGGAGCTGAGGACACAGCTTAAAGACGAGAAAAAGAGAGGGCAACAAAGGTAAAGGAGAGGAGAGATGAGAGGTGAAGAAGGGGTGATAGGATGAGTGGAAGAGCAGGAGGTAAAAAAAAAGGATTGTTGGGGGGCAGGAGAAGCTTGGGGAGATAATGTACTGTAGGCTGATTAATGTCAAAGGCACTGAGTCTTGAATACTTATGAAGCAGATGTCAATGGAGCTTTACCCTCCAAGGTTACACAAAGGAGGGGTGAGATGGGGTGTTAGATTTACATTTAGGACAGAGAAAAAAAAATGGAAGATAAAATAAATGTAAGAATTAAACCGAGAAAGGAACTAACTGAGACAAAAAGATTTCAAATAAAGCAGGAGCTGTGTGTGGAGAGGATCATTAATAAAGGGAAAAAGTCAATAATTTAAAAAAAAAAATACCAATACAGATTTTTCTTTGGACTTTCATTTTTAGAAGGTCATGTTTCCACAATGAAACAATTTCAGTCATACCCAGTTAAAAAAAAAAACTTCTGAAACTTCAACACATACATTTCGTCTTTAAACGTTTCCTAATATATCCAGGAACTTCTCAACACCTACGTTTATTTTCTATTTCCAAACATTTAAGAGGTTGGAAGATAACAGCAGCCCACTTGGTATTGATTAAGTACTGTACTACAATAAAAGCCTTGTTCAGCCACCGGTCACACACTTTGAGAATGTACAATTTTAAAGTAAGTCATATAGTCTTCTTCTACTGGTGTAGCATGAGAAGATGTGGCTATTCAACACTAATAAATAATATCTAATCTTGCAAGAGGTTGGTAGAGTCACCTTGTTTTGGTCTGGACTCTGAAACTACATTTGACTAGAATCAGTGGACCCAAAGAGAGATCCAAATCAAATAAATGGGTAACTAGAGAATGTACTTTTAAGATAATGATATACAATTTATGTAAGCTATAATGAAGATTTTTTAAACTGGTCTGTGGGTACAAAAAAAAAGGTTTGTTTACACGTAAAAAAAACAAAGGAACAAAGTGTGATATGACATATGGGGACAAACTGGCAATGGAGCAATCTGACCAAGAGGCACTGTTGCTGCTGTTGCTGAGCCAAAACATTAGATGCAACATTTAACACCACAAGCATATGGAACTATGGCTATTGGATCAGAGGCTAACAACTCATTAAAACCACATGCAAATGTAAAAATAATGAATAAAAATATCTGTGTTGCACATCACTTGATTTCACAAAAAAAAAGATCAAACTGTAGACGATATTCTTTTCTCAAACTGTAGCTGCTCCTTTTATTTCGTGCAATCCATGAAACTCAAACAAGTCAATTACATCTGCATTTTTACGAAACCTTTTATTCAGTAAATGGAAGTGAAAGTAATATTTTTTGAGGATTGCTTGCAAATGACGCATGCAAAGCTATAGGTGTATCTGTGTGAGCATTTGTGGAAGTATTTGTGGGTTTGTGTCAACTGCAGAGCAAAGCAGAAATGCTTTAGATCGAGACAGTGAAGCTTGTGTGCATGACCCGAAAAACCTACACGTGACTGAATTTTACAAACTGAACATTCATCTTAACTGAGTGTATTCAACGCCGAAAGGGCAATGGAGATTGCAGCTGTAATTTATTCTTTAAAAAAAAAAAAAACCCTGACACATAGAAACCAACATCCATGCAGGAACACTCTTGATCTTACCTTGTAAAGACCGTTGGGAGAAACTTGTGGTCAACAATGGATCTCACAGCCTCGTTGTTATTGGTGACGGAGCACGTAACTTTCAACTCTGACCATGAGAAGCAACCTTGACCCCGGTGTAACCTCCTGGGAGAGTTATAATGATACTATGATGCATCTAATGACCTTTGGGCAAAAGACAGTACAGTGATGAAAGGTCAAGAGCAGCCACAATGACCTCAGGAAGAAAGTGACTGGATTTTACAGATTACCTTTCCTAGACAGTCAATCAAATGGACAGGAAATAGTGCTGAGAAAATGTGTTTGTGGTCTGTTATCATTGTCTTCATTGTACAACTATTCCCTGAAATTATTTTTGGTGTCTTTGGACAAGGCAATCCACACTACAGATTTCAGTTTTACACTTTCAAGAGCCTCTTTTGTTAAATGTTGCTCCTGTTGTTGAGACTTCAGGAGGGGTTGTGTGGCTTTTGTCCAGATTGGGGGAAAATGGATGACATCTTTACCCTCTTGGAGTCATGAAACTTGCTTTTCCAGTTTATTTTTGCATAGTAGACATCTAGAAAACTTCTGACTATATCTCAAATCATTTAGAAAGGGCTGCTTTCCCTATGCTTGACCATTCAGTGTGCATACAGATGGCAGTGCATGTCCCCCTGTCATCAATCCTTTTGCTCTGCTAATCTGAATGTGCAGCGGTTTAAATCAATTTTTCAGCTTTGCACCTCAGAGTCTGATCTTTCCTTGTTACGTATGATGTGATTCTTCGTCTTCTGAACTTGACATTCAGTATGGAAAGTAGCACAGGGGATTGTTGACCGTCAGGGGTTTCACTCCGCTCCTCTGTGTTTAGGGTCACGATAATTCTCAAATGGAAAATGTGAAATGATAATTTCAAGTCAGAGGTTAGTTTCTGCTTTTGAAGAGTTGAAGTACCTTTGTGTCTTGTTGAAGAGTGAGGGTGATTTCATCTGTAAATGGGAAGATTGTTTCTCTAATGAGATTGGTGCAGAAGGCCATATAGTAAAACATAAACTGGGCAAAAAGGTGAAGCTTGTGCTTACTGGTCCCTATATGTTCACTGTCAGCCTTAAGATTTTAATCACGACTAAGAGCAGGATCCCAGATGCAACTGTAGAGACATAGGGATATGATTTTGATCATCCATGAGGAGTTTGAAGAGCCGTTCCCAAGATGGTTCGAAAAAACTAAGCTGAGGTCATTCATTCGTATTACTTGGATAGTTCCTGCCTACCTTCCATCATTTGGGCATGTTTAGCCTGAGCCAGACCCCAGGAAAGACCCAAACATCACTGGAGGGACTATTTATTATTTCTAGTCTCCTCTCCACGGGAAGATAAAGAGTGCTGCTTTGTAAAAAGGGATCTCTGAGTTTTCTACCTGGATATTTACCTCCACAATCCAACTTGGGGTAGTAAAAGCAAAATATGTGGTAGAAAATGTGAACTTCTGAGAGCTGGTAAAAGATTTCTACAGGTGTGTCATGGAATGGAGGATCCTCACACATTTGGCCGGAGTCAGAGGTGAGACTCCTCTGACATTAATATTCTTCTCTCATTTCCTTCTTCTTCTCTTTCATATTTCTCCTCTACTGTCCTCTCCAGCTCTCTTCTAATCTCTCTTCCTCTATTAGTAGTCTATTTACAGCATATTTAGTCGAGAGTCTGCCAACACTCACTGCTCTCCAGAGTGTTATCAAGCCACTGATAAACTCCACACACATTTATGCAAAGATCCAGGCAGGCACATGATTTCTGATGCAGCGTGTGTGTGCGTGTATGTCTGCATACACACAAGTGAGCCTGTTTTTAAGCAGTGGCATATGTCAGTATGCATGAGCATTTCCACAGGTAAAGTTTATACTCCTTTAAGACACACAGGACTTCCATGTGTAGAGGTTGTGTCCATATGCGGACACACGTGTGTTTCCGTGCATCCCTGTTTGTGCACGTCTGTGTTTATGCACACACGTTATCAGCAGAGTCCCAGTGTGCTCGCCGAGGGCCAGTCTATTTAGTGTTCATAACAAAGCCTTTTACCGTGGCTCCAATCAGGATTAAACCCTTATCAGCACACACAGACCACAGGACACAGCCAGGCAGCATGTGAGACTGCGTGTGTGTGTGTGTGTGTGTGTGTGTGTGTGTGTGTGTGTGTGTGTGTGTGTGTGTGTGTGTGTGTGTGTGTGTGTGTGAGAGAGAGAGAGAGAGAGAGACAGAGAGCGAGAGAGAGAAAGACACAAGAGCGGGGGGCAAAGGGGATTATTTTCACATGTGTTTTTTGGTGTTTTTGTCTATGTGGAGGGACTTTGAACATAAGTTGACCATACAAGCTTATGGTAATGTGAATATGGCCCAGTGTGAATTTATGCACATATGCAATCACGTGTGTGTGTGTGGGGGGGTGCGTGTGTGTGTGTGTGTGTGTGTGTGTGTGTGTGTGTGTGTGTGTGTGTGTGTGTGTGTGTGTGTGTGTGTGTGTGTGT
>NW_006800016.1:2082645-2095693 GCF_000485575.1 Poecilia formosa | reverse complement strand
AACGTGTGGATTGCTGGGTGTCTGAGAGACATATGAGCTGGGGAGAAAAAGGGGAGTGGTTTGTGTTTGGGACAAGAAAACAAAAAAAACAAAAAAGAGTCCATCACAAACATCTAACAAAAAACATCTAGCCTAACTGTCTCGATGTATGCAACATGTTTAGTTTGTTGCTCATAAAGAGAAGCATAGCTTCAAAAAATAAAAATAAATAAATAAAAATTTTAAAAGAGATGTCCTGCATGTTTAAACATCTAGATTTTGTACATCTGTGCATCTTGCTACTGGCCTCCTCTATCCAAACAATCATCTTTGTTTTTTTTTTTTTTTTTTTGGGTCAAAGATTTGATCTGAGGTCTAGTATCCCTTTAGAGATCCAATATACAGTAGGCCTTTATTATGATGATAACGCTGCATCTTATTATGCTAATTCGGAACATTAATATTCATGAGCAACACTGCCACCAGGGAGAAGTCTGCGACAGACACAACAATGAAGCAGCAAAATAAGATGAAGCCATGAATAAAAAATCTGATGCCTCTGGAGGATTATTTACACCTGGCTGTCTGCTCATTGTTCCTACTGTACAAGAAAAGTGTGTGACCTAGTGTAAAAGCTGAAACGTCTGTATTGTTCCATCAGCCCGTTTTATACTATTTTAACTCTTTTGTAGTTTTTGCATTTTATTGTATTGCATTTTTGGATAAGTAATGCTTTGTTATTCATTTGCAAAGCTCTGTTTTGTTTTTCTTTGATTGGTTTTACTAAGACGACACTAACATAATTAAAACGCAGTCAGGAACGTCCTTTACGTGCGTTATCAGAATCATTTGAGATGATTCCGATCATACCACATTGTCTCTTTTCTCTTAGCATACTGCGAGCCTCGACATTTATTTAATTTGTGTGAAATGCTTGAAGAAGAAATTGTTTATTTAAAACAAATCTCCCTAAAGCTGCTGCTTGAAATAAGAAAAGACCCTAAGTGAACGTGGTTGATTAAATAAACACTGAAAGTAACATGTCTCCAAAGGAAGCACAAAGCATTTTCACAAAGCTCTCAGCCTCTCATTTTGTTTGGGGGGGAAGAAAGAGTTTTGTTGTTTTTCCTTAAAGTTTCAATTATTCATGGACCTTTGAATTTGCTTCCAAATTAAAAGAGTCAGAAGTAAGAAGTCTGAGAAATTATGGCTCACTAAACGTACCGAAGCCATGTAATTTTTTTTCTTTCTTAGATTATAGTGGGAATACATTAAAAGCAACGCAAAGCAAGTTTATTTATGTTGCATCATTCATGCAAAAGGTAATTCAAGGCGCTTTATGGGAAAATGGAGAAACAGCAGTGCAGTAAATAACATTAAAAACAAGAAATACCAAAGAATTACAGTTAGAATTTAGCCAATGGATTAAAACGGGAAAAATATAAATAAATAACGTTCAATGTAAATATTCAACTCAAGATCCAGGACAATATTATATAGCTTAAGAAAATTATAGCAGGGAAGGTTTGCAAATAAACCAAGTATGTCTCATGCATATTTCTTTAATAAATGTATTTGTTTCATGATTGAAAATCACTTTCCTTTTTACTGCTTGCCAATGTACATTCTCATTTTCCATTTAGACCTGTTGAATTACTTTTTCTTTTCAACGCAGCAACACTTTGAACAAATTACTTGCTCTTTCTGTTGAAGTCCATCTCCTTTGCTTTTACTAGTCCGCTCTCCCACTGCGGTCGACATC
The DNA here is from genome assembly GCF_000485575.1 of Poecilia formosa. Classification (NCBI taxonomy): domain Eukaryota; kingdom Metazoa; phylum Chordata; class Actinopteri; order Cyprinodontiformes; family Poeciliidae; genus Poecilia; species Poecilia formosa. The sequence continues at coordinate 2,093,952 of NW_006800016.1, read as the reverse complement.
AAAGCATCTCCACAATCTGATTACACATTTTTCTCCAGATTTAGAGGCAGATATTTAAACCTGACGTGGCAGCAGATGTGTTTCAGTCTGTTCAAGAGTGAAAACCGGGTAGAGAAACTCCGGAGCCGACAAGGGAGTGAGTGTGAGCACGAGATTATTCTGTCACATCTCATGTTAGGATTGGATATGTAGATTTAAATGGTGTCTATGGTGTCTTACGGTGTCTATGTGGTTCACTGCAACACCATGTAACCTGAAATATTACAAGCACTACAACCAAAAACTGTGAAGTGAAATAGTTACACATTGGGTAAATTTAAAATTACCTGGATAGATTCAGGCATTGCGATCTGACCAGACCTATATTTGGCAAAAATGTAAATCTGCAAAGGAAAAAAAAAAAAAAAAAGACTCTTAAGTCGTCCTCTGACCAGTTTCCATATGTGCAACATTCAGTGTTAAGAAGGTTTTCTACAAGTCAAGAAACTGTGAAGTCATCACCCAGTATGTGTGAGAAAAGCTAGGTTTGTGCATTTCTGCTTGTATGTTCTAATGAGCATCTGTCAGTACAGACCCGATAACCACGTTGACACCTCAGGTGATTTTCTGCTGCCTGCACAGTGAGGTCAACATCTGGGCTGAGAGAACAGCCATCACACACCCAACACCATTTCTGTCATTAAGATCTGTCTAACCAAGGCACATGATTTCTGTCTGACACAGATATATTAGGCCTGGATAGCGCTCACACACATTTTTACAACTTTTTCTTATCAGTCAAGTTTGGGCTTGCAGCTCACAATGAATTTGTCATTTCCATATCCAGTCTTCAGAAATACGCACTGCAAAGTCTCCAGCTCAAATTTAAGTTCGTAAGACAAATATTTATGTGGCGTATATCTGGAGAGGAGGAAGGAGGAAATGTCTGAAACATTTTCGCCATGACTTCCGAGACCGAACAGAGAGAAAATCCGGGAACATAAAAGCCCTCTGTGGCGAGTCCAGTCAAGAAAACTAAAAATTCAAGCAGCATTCGGATGTTTCAGCACTGACTCAGACCAGCGGTGTGACTTTGAGACACACTGGTGTGTGTCAAAACCATGCTGTCACCAGAATACTTTATATTACCAACCAGTGGCTGTGGAAGACACAGCAAATGAAAGCAGCTGAAAGTCTCATTTTTAACACATAATCAGTTTTTGTTCAAGGGATAAAAGTGTGAAGGGCAGCAGCTGCTGAAAATACAAATTTCTACCAAACTGTGCAACACAATATTATGCTAAGACAGAAGAAATGAAATGGAAGAAATGTTTTATTTTTAGGCTAAGATTGTGCTTCGGGTGAAGGAAGCAAGGTTTTATGAAAGTGTCCCAATTAAACCCAATAATTTTATAAGATCCTCTCCAGTGTTTAACCTAAATCTGAACCCCACATTTAATTGTTAACCTGCTTTTACTTTACTGGTGTCAATCCGCAACCAGAAGCCAATGTGAGACAAACTGATGCTGATTAGTTTAACACTGGTTTAGTTTATCATGGTTTTATGTGCTTAGCTTGTTTAAGGCATCCGAGTGTAACATTTGCAAGGTTGTTGATGGATGTAGTTAGTTATACCAAACAGAATGGACCCAGTGAGGCTTTATGATGCACCCACAACATTTTTGTTGTGATGCAAAAATCTCAGATTGAAGGACTAGACAGCTTTATCACTAACCCTGTCGCCACATGAGAACAGGGACGCCCCTTCTCCTTGCAGTGAATGTGCAACATGTAGGGTTGGCTAGACATTACACACAGATTTCTGACAGTTTTACAGCATTGGCTGCATCTTCCCCACCATCTCACACTGACAAACTCTGCTGCGCAGGGGGTTGAACTGTGCAGATTTAAGATTTCGAGGGTGAAAGGTGAATGTTTTTGCCAAGACACCTACGTGACCGACATCTGGTAAAAACCTCTGGAGATGGAAATGGAGGATGTTACCTGGTAAAGCGCTGCGTGCCCAAGTGACTGTGTGTGAGCGTGAAGAGAGGCACGTTTAATGTGTGGCGGTTCATCTGGGTAAATGTGGTAGTTTGTGTTTCTATTGGTCCATTAAAGTGAACAACACAGAATGTCAGTTTGAAACATTCGCTGGGGACTCTGTGTGTGCTACCTCGAGGCTCCGCAGGTGCATGTGCGTGCGTGTGTGCGCGAGTGTGTGTTTGTAGTCCACAGAAGCGTGACAGAGCCAGAGGCAAAGGAAGGTCACCTCACGTGCACAGCTCAGTGGAACAGCGCCTGGCGAGTGTGCATGAGAAGCCAAGCACCAGCAGTCTCCCAAGGACAACAAAGTGCTTATCCAGGAGAGAGAAAAAAAAAGAGGTAGGTTAGAGTGCTTCCTGATCAAAGACACACACACACACGCACGCACACACACCTACACACACACACATACTATTCAGTAAACAGATTTCTTCAGTTTGTCAGTTGTTGCTTTTTCTTTTCCATCAATTTTTTCATATTCAAAAAAAGATTACCAGAGGAAATAAAAAAAAAAGCATCAAATAATTTCGTCATCCAATCCAACCTGCCTGTGAAAGATTTACTACACCAAACCCCATACCTGGTCGTGCCACTCTTTGCAGCAACAGCCGCCATCATGCTTTTTGTAATATTTGACAGTTCTTTACATCACTGTGGATAAATGCTGTCCCACTCTTCTTTGCAGAATTTCTTAAACTCCAACAACACTGGAGAGATTTTTCATGACCAACTTATTTGAGGCATGTGATGAAGACCATCACTCATGAAATAAGATTGATATCATGTTGTGTTTAATTGATTTGCAAACCAATTTTTTCTTGTTTCAATTCTTTATTTCAGTGACATTTTGACATTTAGTTAGTTTCATGCAGGCGAGGAGGACTGGTCATCCTTCCTGTACCAGAGGAATGTGGGTAAAAGTGTCAATTTGTTTGTTTCTTAGGATTTCTGTTGGCTCAATTTGAACTTAACAATTGTTTGAATGAACTTTTACCTTTCCTGGTGTCTCCTCAGCAAAGTGAAGTAGCAAAAGGAGATGAATGCACCAGCAGGTGCTGTTTAAAGGCTCCTGGAGAACACCATTTCTGTCATGTTGGTGCAAATGTGTTATGCAATTCTTAAATAAAGCCACTGCAATCTCATTTTGTTGTCATGCCTCCTTTTAAACATAGAGCCTCTACCTGTCAAAGTGATGAGACATGCTAAAGCACCTCAATCAAATTTAACTCCAGGCATTGATCAGGCAATTAGTTGTTAAACATTTGTTTATTTTATTTTTTATTTTTTTTATTTTTTTTGCCATTTAGAGGTGGAATTGGTGACATGCTCTAGGTAATTGCCCTGCATGTAACCCAGGTCAGAAACTGATAGTTGGACATTCCTCTGTAGGATTTTCTAGCAAAGTGCAGATTTCATGGTTTAATCAATTAAGGCAAGTCACACAGGTCCTAAAGGAGCAAAGCAGTCCCAACTCATCACGCTACAACCCCCATGCTTCCTTTTCTGAACTGCTGTGTTAATATTATATAAGACAGCATAGCACTATATATATATCTTTATGCAGACATATATGCAAGATATAAAAAGATATGCATGACTCAACACACACATTCTTCAGAAAACATGCTATTTTTCTGCAAAGGATTTTTCATACTTAGCGAACTCTCCATTTTGATGCAAGAGGTTGATAATTCAGCTTTTTGTGCAGTTTCAAGAAAATGTTGTGCAGACAAAAATTACAGAAATGTTTTGGGGTTTTTTTTGCTTCATAAACATTTTACTTTGAATGTCATGAAATTAATGGCTAGTGTTTTAGCTGGCAGCTGTTGAGAGATCTGCACATATTGCACAGCGGATGTGACATCACACACAGAGGCAGCTGCAGCTGCCATTACAGTCTCTCTTTAACTGTAAATGCCATTGTAGTTGGAAAAAAAAAAAAATCATGGTGCATTTTAACTATGCAACCCAGAACATTTTCCTCTCCGGTCCCAAAACCTTTTGTTTTTCCTTGTCCACAAGTTTGACTGTAGGATTGAGCAACATACTAAGATGATACGTGGTGGTACGTATTTTTCTCGAACCTACATAAAAGAACCACAGACAACGTATATGAATTTTATGACCAAGCTTTTGCAAAAGGAGAAGACTCCGCCAACCGCTCCTCTGAGCCGTTCACAGAGCGTTCTGGTCTGCTTCCGCGTGAGCCCCTGTTTTATTGTCAAAGCAGAACAGCCACAGGGAGCAACCAAGAAAAACAACAGAGGTCGTAAAACATTTAACCCAAACAACTAGCAACCCAGTTCCAGGTGTGATATCTGATCTACGGTCTGAGCCCGGTTCAAATCTCGGTCAAACTGTCAACAAAGAAGAAGGAAGATAAACATAAGACAACCTAAGTTAGGAGGTATTCCGGTTGATAAGAATTTAAGGTCTGAGAAACACAGAGTTAACTGTCTCACTCGAAGAGGAACAGACAGTCGTGACCTGCAGGTCAGTTTATACACACATAAGGAAGAGAACACTTTAAACTAAAAACCACAATAATACTGATTAACATTAGACTGAATATGAACTAAAGTAATAACAAAATGATAATACCAAAAAATCCCTAACATGTAGCTTTCATACATATGTAGCTTTTCATTCGTTCGCACCAGGCTTTTTTTTTTTTTTTTTTTTTTTACATTTTCCATTATAACTGGGCAGAAATATGGGGCACTCATTATGGAAAATACTTTGAATAACACAAAAATGTATCACTAAAAGCACATCCCATGTTGTTTTTCTCATGTTTCAAGTACCAGTATAACACTCAATGCCCTCAGGTCCTTCAGCATTTACTGGTGGTTGACTCTGAAGATAACTTCTTCATAAAAGGTGATGCCAACAAGCACCTGATCTGTTGCTTTAATGATAATGGCACAACTGAATCATGTTGTACTTCTCTGTGTTTGTTCTGCCAGGTTACACCACAATATGCTGCACAGTTTTTTTCTCCATTAGTGTATCTGTCATGTACTAGTCAGGAATGCATTACATTTCTCCACTTACTAAGACATTTTTAAAGACCATTTTTAAGTATGGGTGTCATAAGGCAGCTTCCCATTTCAGTGCAGAGCCTTGTTTTGTACAGTAAGTGGAGCTGTCCGTTGGCACCATCTCACTTCACTCTCCTCCTCTCTCTGCCATCGGTGGTTCAGCTGTTGTTTCTCATTATAAAAACCACCTTATTGTGTTTCTTATTATCCAAAGGTGCTTCAAGCAACTGGTATACTCTGTGCATCGGAGTGTGGGCCTGATTGCGTGTGTGCGTGTGTGTGTGTGTGTGTGTGTGTGTGTGTGTGTGTGTACAGGAGTTGCCAATTGGAGTCTTTATTTGCCTCCAACCTTCTCTCGCTCAATCTCAACTCAGGTGTTTGTCTCTTCAGTCCCCTCATTATAAGAAGCACCTCACCCCTGTCTCCCCCATCCTCTCCTTCCCATGTCTTTTCTGCAGCCACCTTCTCTCTCATCGCTCATCCTCATCCGCCTGCCTATCCTTCCATCCCCCCTTTTTCTTTTTACTCATTATCCAACAGCTTGAAGCAACCACTCAGCCATATGTGAGTGAAAACTGCCACCTCTCACTGTTAGCTTGTATTATATCGAGCCTGCTCTTTGCTCAAAGTTTGCCCCAAACCTTTGGCTTCTCCTTTTCTTTTTAAGAGTCAGTCTAATTAACCAAGTTTCTCACAGCTAGCAGCCAGCCATGTGAGTCTGCATCACGATTGTGTCTGGATTTGAACCCATGTTTGCTGAAACTTCTGCTCTCTTAAGTATTTCTTCCTCATTAGTGAAGGAGCTCCTCATCAGCCATGTGTGAAGCTTGTTTGGTAGCCTTATTTACTGGCAGTGTATGGATGACAAGCCACTTGTCTCAATTTTATTTAGAAAGGGAAGCTACTTTGAATTGTGCATCTTAATAATGCCTCTTTATTTCTTACAGCTCATGCAGTGCCTTCTAAAAGTATCCATACCTGTCAAAGTTTTTCACAACCAGAATTTCAATGTGTTTCACTGGGATTTTATGTAACAGACCATCAGAAAGGGTGGCGCAGTGAATGGACATCATTATGAAGACCAGTGAACACAGCACACAGGTCAGGGAGAATTTTAAAGCCTGATTGGGTTATAAAACAATGTTACGAGCTTTAATCCTCTCACAGAGTTCTGTTAAATACATAATCTGCAACCATTAAAAAAAAAACTCTAGATGACCTAAAAAGATCCACAATTTAAGAAAGAGAATCATTTGACAGGATTATAATTAGATGTGCACTCCAAAAAATGAGAATTTTATGAAAGAGGAACAAAAGGAATGCTTTTTGTTAAAAGTTACCTAGGAAGTTCAGCTACGTTATCAAAAGCCACATAAGAGACACAATAAGTGGAAAATGGTGGTCTGGTCAGAGACAGAAACCTTTTGGTCAACATGCAAAACACTATTTGTGGAGGAAAGTTGTTACTGTACATGAGCCCAAGCGGTCATGGTTTTAGTGATGGTTGGACTCCCACTCAAGATGGGAAGTTGGTGATGAAATGCTTAATGAAGAGTGTAGCTGGAACAGCTTAACATAACCAAAAGTAAAACACAGGGAACAAGAGAAGCAGCACAAACAGAGACCAGGAGATGAGAAAATGGGAAGAAACCAGCAAGTTCTGAGTTGAAGAGGGAAGGTAAAATACTGGGAACTCGATTAGTAGAACAATGGACTGGTGCTAATTAGAAACAGAGTGCAGCTGTGAGGAGTGAGAAGAAGGCAGGCTGAGGGAGAGAGAGAGAGAGGAACAGGAAAGGAGAGAGGAAAGAGGAAAGCTTGGGAATGAGCAGAACAAAACTCTACAAAGAAATACAGGATACTTGAGCACAAGGTATAAACAAAAAATGTGACGTAGCTGAAATAAACAATTACAAAGAAAACAGCTGGTCAAAAAGAAAAGACAAAAATGGCTGATCTAAATCACAGCAAGAAATCTGAAAACAAGAAATAACCGAGGCCAAACACAGATAACAAATTATCAAAAATACAAAAATAAAAATAAAAAATAATCAACCCAAGAGCTTTACGTAAACATACCACAGCAACCACTGTGGCAGGATCATGTTGTGATGAAGCGTAGCAGGGTCAGGTGAAGCTGGTCAGAGTCTGTGCTCAGATGGACGGATCTAATTTCAGTTTAGGATTATGAATTTAATAGTTTAGAAACAGCCTTATAACCCTTCTCAGATGCATTGGCGGCAACAACAGCGATCTTAACTGTTATGAGTTTATAACTGCGTAATAAAAATGAGTAATATTCAAATCCAAGAAGGTTGTTACAGTTTATAATGGACTTCTTCCATTCTAATCCTAATGTTCAATAATTATATTCACAGCAACAACAGATCTTACTCTACGGCTCGGGAAGTGTTGATTAAAAAGACGTCTTCTTCTCTGCAGAGAACTGCTTCTTTCAGGCTTGACAGTTTTGTCCCCCTCACAATGTTGGTCAAGCGACACTCTCTCCTAGTTGGCGACTGCTTAGTTTAGCGAGAGGATTCTGTTCCTTAAATGAGCAAGTCAGCATTCTTTGTGAAAGTCCTACACTTGGATGACGACGCTATAACTCACTTCCTGTGTCCCAAGAGGGTCAGGCTTGACTTGATGCAGTGAGAAATCATGCCAATTAGACGCCTCAAATGGCACTTAATTACCACTCTGAAGAGGCTGATGGGCCATTAATTAGCAGGACATTAACAGGACTGATTGTTCATTAACAGCAGAGCATATTAGAGAAGATAAGACCCGATTGTAATGGAGTCTGGTGGAGGAGAGGAAGGCTTTATGCATCTCCAATAGAATTAAGTGACCTGCTACAGCAGTCACAAGCCACGGATAATAATAGTAGCCGTGGCCATAAAAGAAAAATACCATGTCCTGTATCTGGAACTTTATCCTGCTGAGTTAGTGCTGACTAATGTTACTTACTACAAGTTTCAGAACAGGTACCAGAACAAAACAATGGAATGCTGTGTTACTGCACACTTTAAATTGGCCAAAGGTGAAAATATTTGTTGATCTTCACCTTATACCCAAATTTGAAGCCAGACGATGGCCTATTACCAACCCTAACCAGCTTGTTTAGTTTGAATCCTGTCCAGACGTCCAAACAGGTATCAGTATGTGGGCTTTGGGTCTTTTGCTGGCCCATTGACTCCTTGTTAAGAACATCTACAAATTAGAATTGAAGCATCCTGTCTACTCTGATTCAACTACCATCTGACTTCTCCTCTAATCAGCGAAGAGACACAAAGGAATGAATCTACAGAGAAAAACCTTGATGACAATAATAAACAACCCAAAATAACCCGTATGCAAAAACAAGTGAGAAACAAAAACACGTAGCATTCACAGATCGTGACACTTTTGGTATTTTCTTATGTTTTGTATTAGATACCTTAAAATATGTAGAAATAATATGTGCTGACTGGTTATTTAACTTCACCCCAATCTATGAACTTCATATTTTGTTCTATAAAAGTGAACTAAAATGGTGTTGTTTTTTTAATATAGCAAAAATAAAAAGAGAAAAATTCTACTCCCATGCCCCCCCACCCCCACTGTCCTTGGGGTTACAAAAATATCATATTCTGGCCACCAGGGGGCGTTTTCTGCTGTGACTCTAAAGCTTTGGTTTCGTCTGTCCTGATCCATCTGGTCTTTGTCAGGCTGCTGTAAAGGTTCCCAGGGGAAGGAATGTTCCAACATCTCAGACTCTTCAATTCCCACCTCATTTACCATCACACTCCCTCAAAACACTAACTCTGCATCTGAATGTATGTCTGCAGGTGCACTTGGGGTGGTGGCTCTTTCTCTCCATGTGCATTTGTCTCAATCTGTTCCTTATATATACACACATGTATCTGAGGGCAATGGACACATTCAAGTTTGCAGGGTAAATCAGAGATTATTTATGTTTTATTTATTTATTTATTTATTTTTTATCTGTCAGAATCAGTGAAAAGTTGTTCTTCTTCAAGGACACAGTGGACCAGAGTTGCAAAAAAAGAAAAAGAAACAATAAGTCTAAACCGACACATTCACACATACTGCGCCTGTAACTTTTGTTTTACCCCAAAACTCAATCCAATTATCTCTTTTCTTTCTCTGCAGTGTATCCAATATATAAAAATGGCTTGGAGACACGCAGTAAAACAGCAGTTATTGGAGGTGGTCTTTCTCATAAAGCCTCTGAATTATTGATATAAACTCCTCTCTACCACTATAATTTAGACAATTCAGAACAAGTAAGCAGTTGTTTTTTTGTTTTTTGTTTTTTATTTATTTATTTACAGTTACAGGACTTTATTTCTGTTATGAGCAAATAAAACTCAAAGTCATACTCTCCCATTTATACTATCTGATTCAGTTTTGCATAAAAAAAAATAAAAGATCTATGTAAAATGGTCTCGAAAGAGGCATCAGACACTTCCTGGAGAAACATGAGTATTTACAAGTTCATTCAAAGTCACACGAGATCATTTTTTGAGATGGCGACTGAAATTCAAACAACAGCCATCAGACAGCAAATTGGCTTTCAGAGCTGAGCGGGTGATAAAATATCTGCTCTGAGACACAGGTTTGAAGTTACACACACACTCACACAAACAGCTGAAAACACACAAATTCAGTCCTGACATATAATAGCTTTTAGGCACAGTGAGGCATTGAGTTGCATCACCAGCAGGAGTGTGAATGGATGGGTATTATCATCCCACTCTCTCACACAAACACACACACGCACACACACACACACACACACCCACACACACACACACACACACACACACACACACACACACACACGTATACACTCACCATGGTAGGTAGGTATGAATAGATGGTCTGTCTCTGGTAGGTGAGATTGGTTTCATCTGTCGTTGAGAAGGTTGCAGGGTCACATCCCTGCTATTACCTTTGTTTCCATACAACGGTACTATATTCACCAGAATCTAGGTTTGTCTGATGGATGGAGCTAATCCAGCAGACAGACAGGTAGGGAGGTAGGTTTCTATCTATACAGGCTGTTCCATTTACTTCATAATAGGTGGCAGTCCCAATGCAATTGAGGCAAGTAACAAAATATTGGAGCCTGGTTTGGGTGAAGTTTTCTTCTTAGGTCTTCCGCTCCGTTGACCCAAGTTTGTTTCGGAGGAATGTTAAGATTTGACGCAACCATCCTTGCTAAAGCTTTGGCACGTCGTCTGGAAAGTATAGTAACAACTATTGTTTCACATGAGCAAACTGGATTAGTTAAGGGGAGGCAACTATTTTTTAATATCCGTACACTCCTGAACAGTATTTATTCTAAAACTACCATTGAAATACCAGAAGTCGTATTGAAATACCGGAAGTCTTGATCTCGGTCGACGCTGAGAAAGCGTTCGACAGAGTTGAATGGGATTACTTATTTGCAGTTTTAAGGAAATTTGGACTGGGTGATGCATTCGTTTCTTGGATGCGTCTCTTTTATACAGTTTAAAGTTCTCTTTAGGGTTCATATCTCTAAAACTCGTTTGTCGCAATTCTTCTCCTCCGTTTCTGACAATTGTGACAAATATCGTGCACCTTCCTGTAAATTAACTCACATGTTTTATTCCTGTTCATCACTCCATAGTTTTTGGCAGACTTACTTTGATACAATGTCAAAGATACTTTCAGTGGTCATTAAACCCTCTCCCCATGTTGCCATATTTGGGCTCCCAGTTGACTACAAGCAGTTCACTTCTAATCAATTGGATAGTTTAGCATTTACTTCCTTATTGGCAAGACGCCATCTTCTTTTTCATTGGAAATTAACTAAACCACCCTCTAGCGGTCAGTGGCTTAAAGACACCATGTCCTTTCTAAAATTGGAGAGGATTAGATATTCAGTGAAAGGCAACTCCACTAAATTCTGTAACGCCCTTTCATGACATTATTTCACTGTCTTCACTCTTCTTCACCCAGATTGAGTGATACACCCCACCCCACACCTTTCCTTATTTTTTTTTTATTTAATTATTTATTCATTTATTTATTTATTTATTTATTTTTCTTGTTTTTTCTTTCTTCCCTCCTTTTTCATTTATTCAGTTTTTAGTTTTTCTTTCATTAGGTGTGTACATGTGTCTTGTTCAGTCATGTAAGAAAAAGAAAAATACTCATAGGAGGTGAATTGTCTGCCTTTTTTCATCCATATACTTTTTACCTCTTCTGT
>NW_006800016.1:2071098-2082117 GCF_000485575.1 Poecilia formosa | reverse complement strand
CACTGAATTGAACCAACCTGAACTGAAGTGAGCTAATCTGAACTGAGCTGAATTGAACAGATTGGGTTTCAGTTAAATCACATTCTGTAAAATTAAATCAGATACAAAAAAAAAACAACTTAATGACACTTAATTAACCTTATCGGTTTATGAACTAACCTGAACTGAGTCCACATTGAATTGAATCAAACCATGCTGATTCAAAGAGAGCTTATTTGATTTTAACAGTAATAAGTTGCATTGAACTGAGCTGAATGACAGCAAAGCGAAATGATTTGAGTTATATCACATGGACTAGAATTAAACTCAAATTAATTAAGTCAAAACTGATTTACAAGAATCTGAAGTGGATTAAATTAAACCAAACTGCACAGAATTCAACTGAATTGAATTAAGTGTATTTTTTTCACTATTTCAGTAACTGCCCTTTAAAATCTACGAGAAATTGTTTTTAAAATTATAATATTAGTGGTTGTTTTAATACCTACAAACACATTTCAGTTTATTAAAAGCTTAATGACATCCAAACTCTTAATGACATTCTCAACGACGGCAGATGCAGTCAGGTTTTCTTTATTGAATGCCAGTGACTGTTTACAGTTTGAACAGGAGGAAAATGTGTCTTACACAAAAATATATGTTGACGTGCCGGTGGTGAAACGGACCATTTGAAAGATAAATATGGCATTAGTACAAAAGAACGACACCAACTGTTGGTGGAGACTAAATAAGAGCCCAAAGAGGAGGGAGAGGAGCCGGCAGAAAAACGAAGGGAAGGACAAAGAGGAGATGGCGAATATTGCTCACTGAAGGACAATCATTGTCTATCAACATGAAGAATTACCTTTCTCTTTGTCCCTTTTGCCTTCATGCAAGTACACGTACACACAAAGAGAAACAAGCTGACCTGCGAGGGAAAACTGATTCAATCTTCTGTGGGATTAACAGGGATTTAGCCCAGTGTAATGATATCTGAATGAGTTGATTAGTTATCTGATGACACCTTGTAGTTTGACCTCTACAGCCCAATAAAAACTGGGAGCCGGGCCCGCTCGCTTCTGCTTGCATTCGAAGCGGGAGGAGGAAAATCACTGCCGTCGGCCTCCTCGAGACAGCGATCAGTGTTTCTTCTTGGTTAAATGAACCATAAAACTGTGATACTGTGCGAGCAACCACAGCATGATCACTTCTGGGCAAAAAGTCACTTTTCATGTGGTTTGTCCCTGTTAGGGCGGTGACAAATCACAGAAGAGGTGACGAAGTAGACCGACGAAGGTGGTGAAGGGCAAAGGCTTGCCATGAAGCCAAAGAAGAAGAGCAGTGATTAAAGACGTCCTCACACATGAGGAAGCCGTGATGCCGGCGAAGGTAAAAAGAGACATGGGAGAAAAATGGTGAGGGGCAAACTGCTGAGAGAAAGTGTTTGCTCCCTGACTGAAATTTTGTCTTTGTAACTTTATTTGTCACAGTTTAATTTTTCAAATTTGAACCCAATTTTAATTCTAGATGAAGATAACCTAGATCTATAAAAATGAGTGTTTTCTTTCTTTGAGGGGAAAAAGGGGCTGTAAGGTGTTAAGAAGAGATTGCTGTGCCAACCCTAAATTATTTGAAGCCCCCATCTGGCCACCACTTTGAGAACTATCTAGGGACACCACTGTGTCCTTGACTAGCCGAGACATGAGTCCAACCTGTCTCAACTTAGACTTGTCTGACATTGACTTATTTCTCTTTTCCCTGCAATGATTTTTTTAATTGTTCAGAGAAAGCTATTCCCTGTGTGCTCATGTCCTTCCAGTCAGACTCCAGTGCTTTAGATTCTGCTTAATATTTTTGTTAACCACTAAATACCTGGTCTTACCTGTTATTTTTCCTTGATTGCTTTTAATAAAAAATATCTTTCAAGCGAACCTGGAAACTACTTTTCAGGGCTACTTTGAGAATTAGAAAAATGCTTAATTCCTCTTAAAAGACAATAGGGAAAAAAAAGTGATTCAGGACCTTCACATTACGTTCGGTTACTCAAAGCTTCACAGCAGTGCAGAAGCGTCATTATGATTACAGTACTAAATCTAACATGATTAGCAACTAGTGATAAACATAACTAACGCCCAAAGACGGGGATGTGTGTAAATAAGGAACAGAGTGTCTGCAGTGTGCAGCATGAGCTTGCAGAAGTTCGGTGAAGCAAACACTTGTAAACAAAAACAACTGATGGTTGTCTCATTGATTTCAGGTCAGCTACAGTGTGCGCTCCATGACAGCTCTTTTGCAGCAGGTGCTGAATCCTCCATCACTCCAAGACGAGCCTTCAATGTGCATCACAATCAATGTCATAATGATGGTTATTATATGATTGAGCTGCACCTCTCAACTGCTTACATCCACTTCCACATCCATCCTAAAATTAGTAATGATTGTCATCAGCCAGTTTATTCTGTCTGCCTGTGAGTCAGATTTGAAAGTCTGTCACTGATTCTATGTGGTCCGTTGCCTGTGTAAGCCCGTGTCTGTACTAAATAAACTGCGGCAGTAAGGCTTTACCGAAAATTCACTTTGCCACATGTTGTCAACAACCACAAACTTCCAGGTATTTTGTTGGAATCGGAAACAATGTAGTCAATAACTGTGGAGAGGAAGGAAATGACTAAATTAACCAACTTTTGAAAAACATTCTGTGTATTTGTATTAGACTCTTGTACTTTAATATCCCCAAATAAAACTAAGTACAGCAGACGGCGCTTGTTAATTACCTGATTGTTGAATGTGAGTCCACAGGCGTGTAATTCAACTTCAGGAAAAAATACAGCTGTTTGGCATGTATCGCTGTTCCGTGATGAAGTAAGGAAGATTTTAAGCTACAAAACAATACTGCAATATCTGAAAAATAAAGCATTTTTTGAACCATCATTTGAAACTGGGGGACAGTTCAGATAATATGTTTACTCCAGAAAAAAGATAAAGGAGATCCTTGAGCCTTTTGATCCAATTTATTGTTTGAAACCTTGGGATAACCTTTGACTCAGGATTTACTCTTGATAATCATGTTAAATTTCCGGTTTGGCCCCATTTCCATAATTTGAGAAATAAAAGCCAAGCTTAGCTCCATTGTCTCTCGTGCTGAGATGGAAATCTTAATTCAGTCTTTTGTTTCTTCTTGTCTGGATTTTTTGTAACACACTCTGTCTAACCAAAGCTTTCCTAGACCAAAACGTTGCTGGCAGGCTCTTCACTAAATCTTCCCATTTTTTTTTTCCTGACTCCACTGCAAGTGCAGCTACATTGACTGTAGTTATATTTTTTGAGTGCATTTCATGATTCTGCTTTTGACTCAGAGAGCTCTAAATGGACAGACACCAGCTTACATCAGATGATTACTGCATCCTTATAGTCCCCCACACAAAACTGAACACTAAAGGAGACAGTCATTTGTTCTGTCACTCTGGAGCTCTCGTCCACATTACAGAGACAATCTGACTGACTGCCTCTGTAATGTGGATTTCATTAGTGACCTCTCACCGGTATCTATCAACAAGCACTTGTTTAGAAGGTACTCCGGCTGAATAAATACAAATTCAAACGGTAAATAACTCCCTGACACTACAGGCTTACTGTGCAGATAACAAACACACTCAGCAGTATTGGGCGGCACAATGAGCAGAACTTTGGCGCACCCAGGTGGTGGAAATGTGTAATTGCAAATACGTCTTTGAGCAGGAATTTCTTTTTGAAGTCATCAAAAACAGACTGTTGGAGAAAAAGGGTTGAAATAAATGTTAATATTCAGGTATGACTACCGTGCCTCTTAGATGATGTTACTTCCGTACGTAAAATCTCTTTGTCTAAACTCAGGACAACACATACACTGAAAGGAAGCCCCAATGAGCACAAACACCTGCCTGCTCCTGCATTGGGACACACTCTGCTGGCTTGTGTGCTTGGGTAGTGGAAAGCTCTGACACTGTTCATTAATCACCATGTTGAGGTTTTGATGCCACAGCAGGAATGAAAACGCTGCTCTGACTTTAACAGATATACTATACTGCCCTCATCAGCTTTGCTCGAGTTCAGAACAGAAGGAAATAACACTCAGCCATGAGCGAGACTTCTCATTTGTTTTCATCAGAATTTGCATTTCATGGTGGCCATTATAAGCAGTCCAGGGGAGGGGGGAACTGTTTGATCTCCAGCTGAAATGGTTTCAGTCTTTAATTTTCATTCTAGCTCAATTTTAATGGAAAGAATAAAAAACCAAGAAAAAACACATTACATGAAAATGAACATTTCCATGTAATGAAATTACATGAAAATTTAATTTCATGTAATTAACTATTCATATACACATTTAAAATACTTTCTCAATGCTTGATGTAAACGCAACATGCAGAAATCGACAGGATGTATGTGTTTAGAAGGTCAAAGGTCAAGCTAACATCCTGGTTGTCAACAGAAAACCGCTGCTTCTGTAGTGTCAAACCCAGCAGCAGATTTGTGCATTTGATCTCATCAGCAAAACGCATTTTGAACTTGGTGGAAAATTTTACTGGTAAGCACCGCTAGATAATTTTATCAGTAGCATCTTTAAGGAGTGTGGAACCAAATGCCTTTAGGTCACTAATAAACTCTGTGTTGGTCCCTCACCTTTCTCATCCTCATCAATGGGGCAAGGATTTTGTATGAAGCTTTGAACTGAGCTTAATTAACAGTCACTTATATTTCTTCCAATTCCCAGTAATTTCAAAAGCATCAACGTGGCACCAAAGGTGAATGATATTAATCCCAAGATGAGGGATGATTCTGGATGACGTGAGGCTGTCTTAGTTAACACAGCTCTCTAGTGTTGGGATTGTGGACTGGAGGAGTTTGTAGCTGAGAGTGAAGGGTCCAGGATGAGAGCCAGCTCATCTCAGTCAGAGGTTTGGTTCTCTTTTCATCAAGTGAAGGAGTCTGAGCTCTCCTCCTCCTCCACGTTGCCACGAGTCAGCTATCCTAGTTTACGATGCCTCGTCAGTAAATCCCGCTGGAGCTTTTCCAGAACGCGCCACAGTAAGAAAGCCACAAAAGTAGACCCCAGAGTCGGATGAGTGACTTCATATCACTTTAGCTCTCAGAATTAGCTTGGCAGTCTGGCTTGCAGAGGAATGTTTGGGTTTTCCTTATAGACCTGCAGCCTCCTGATCTCAGACAGAGAAGCAGCTGTCAACTCATCAAATGTCTTTTAGCTGATGGTTATATAACCCATTTCAGCCTGGTGCTGATCAACTATTTTGTCCCAGACATGATTTGATTGCCATTTGGTTTTGGATCATTTAAAACTTAAAATAAAGGGGGGAAATCCTGTGGACAGGTGTGGTTCATACACATTACCAGTTTAGCGTATATAACTGAATGGTTTCAAGCTGTGTGGCACTCAAAGGCAAAATTCTAGCTTGTTTTTGCAGAAATAATGACGTATTTCACTGAATTATGCTGAAGATAAATATAAACTTTGCAAACTACCACAGAAATTAGAGCCTGATCATTTTTAGAGGGTAAACTTACAAATTCAGAGGGAGAACAAGTATTTATTTTACCCACTGTGTAAGGTTTAGGATACACAGGGATTCCAAAATTTTGCAATATGCTTTCTTGTTAAAACAGCACTCTGTGCCAACTAGTCAGCCATGAATAAAAAGGAAAAATAAATCCCAAAATTATCTTTGTGTATTTATCTCTATATTTGCATAAAAGGGATCATCCTCATGAGAAACACTGCTCTCTTTCATTCTGGCCCCCGGCTAATGTGATTAATGACACAGTCTCACCGTACGAGTCAGAGAGCAAATTCTACAAATAGGTGAACCTGTGGAGATTAACTAAGTGACAAGTTGAATTTTCTGAACTTTGTCGTGGGTAACTGCAATGACAATAAAGTATTCTTCTATAAACATGTTGAACCAGTGATATATTTTAACACAACAAATAGTGAGTTATTTATTATAAAGGTTGTTTTTAATAACAGAACTTATTAAAACATCACCAAAAACTGAGGAAAGCAGCTATTCCAACAGGTTTTTATACACCGACTTTATTCGTGCTCAATATATTTTACATATAATAGCCTGCATCACCTTCAGCAACAAAAGCGTTACCAAGCACTTCTAAGGTAATCAACGTTGTAAGGATCTTTTCATTAGAAATATATGACTTCCTGTTTTCCTGAGGTAAAAACATGCCAATCATTTGTTTTAGCTTTTGGCAGCGAGGCTGGATGAGAATCAACATTTATCTTGTTTACATGCAAAATTTGGAGGATAGTCAGGAAAGTACAAAGACTTTCTAAAGCTCACTACAATCACTGAAACGAAACTGCAGAAAACAAAGTCTTCGTAATATGCATTAGATGCTATGTTGGTTCTTTGAGAGGCATTTTAACAAAAAGTATTTTATGTCCAACAATCACAAACGTAAACTTGGAGATTGCCAACCTCTGCTAGGGTTTTAACTAGACTTTTGAGAGATGAGGCTAAGAGTGACACACTCCAGATGGGTCTAGCATGAAATCCAAACATGAACAACAGGAAAAGGGCCTAATGCCCACTGTTAAGTACGACAGAGGATCTGTCATGCTGTGGGTCTCTTTTTTAACCAAAGGCTCTCTGATCCATGTTGGAGTGTATGAACATAAATGAAACTCTAACAGGAGCACCACCAAGCGGAGCCATTCTAATTTTCCAAAGTTTAGCAAGTACTTACTGGAAAAACACCTTATCGCACTTAAGGAAATGTGCGCACTTTTGCTGAGCTTTAAATTTTTCTGTGCCACTAATAAATTAAAAATGTTTGCTGGATATTCTCTGTTGGAATCACTTCAGACAGTCTCAGAAACCCCCAAAAGATTGACTAGAACAGATTAGAGTAACTGACAGTCTTTCTTCTTCTGTGTTATCAGTAATAACTCTGACTGCCGTCTTCGTCACTGCAGTGCAAAAGTTCAGCAGCAACTTCCTGCGGTCCCACATTCATGCCTTGTTCCTCTGCTGCTACGTCCACTGCAGCGAGTCCATCTCTGGTTGCAACAGGGTTTTAAACTTTGAGCTTTGCTCGCCGGTCACGGCACGATGCACGTTGCCTTTCGAAGGGTCAGGTAGCCCGTAACCACATCGGTGGGAAGGAGACGGATGTAGGAGAATTCTTCAGATGATGTGAAGCGCAACTTTGTCTGTGGATCTGTGTAGTTTGCCTGGAGAGATGCAATCGATTGTGGTCGGATTTTGCTTTCGACAAGAACTGAATAAAGTTATGTTGTCCTTGGTTGACTGATTACTTACAGGCAGGCCAGAGATGTCTGAGTATTTCTTTGCTGGTTTTAAAGAGGGAGGAGCATCGATGTTGTAATCTGAAACCGTAGAAGATTTAGAAAATGTAGTAGTGATTTGAGCCAAGACATCTTTCAATTATTAAACTATTAGCCAGCTTTATTTAGCATGACTGCTTTAACTTATTAAACTCACAGTTGGGATCACTGAGCTTCCAGGGTAAAGTCCGCTCCAATGCCAGAATCTGTTTAAGATTTTTCCAAGTCCTGTTCTTTTTGCCGGCTGCTGCTCCACCAATCCCTGAGTGCTGCCGAAATGAACGCGGAAAACAGAAGAAATGCAGAGAAACTGAACGAGAAGTAAAAGGAGGGGATAAATGTAATCCAGTTGACTGACGGCACTCACCATAAATGTGTTGTCTTTGAAAGGAGGAGCCTTTACGACAGTCTCTGTAGTGGTCGGAGTGCTGTCCACTGATCCCACTGTCTTCATCTCCACCACGGTTTCGACTGCAGTTATCTGAAGACATACAGGTGCCAAACATGTTGAATGGTCTATTACATATTAATGTTAGATGTTGTTTAGATCTCTTATTAGGACTTTAATCTACTTTATAACAAGATATTTTGTAGCCAAAACCAATTTTATCTCGTTATTTTAAAAACTATAAAATATTAAATAATAGTGTATTAAATTTTGCCTAAAATTACTGTTTATCTCTGCATCACTGAAAATCTAGTTAAAGTAAAACCCCCAAACTTTGGGACAAATATACTCAGAAATAAATCCCTGCAAAAAGAATAGCGGCATACTTCTTTAACAAGACCAATGATAACTTATTAACCTTTTTTTTCTTATTATTCTGCCCACAGTAACTTTAATTTTGCTTTCTAGATGAAAAAGAACAAAGAATCATCATCTCAGGCCGGCTTTGAGTGAACAGTTAAAGTGCTGAAAATACTTTTTTTCTGCTCACTCAATGCATCAAAACTAAACACATTCGTCATTTTTCATCTATAAATACATCAACCAAGAACAGAAATCAATCTGAATGTAAAACCAGCTAAAGCTTAGTCATTCGCCATCATGCATAAATGGGATAATCTTAGAATTACAATTTTGTGTTGGAAAATACTGATACAATGGTTCAATGTTAAACCATTGTGGAGGACACACAGAAAAGGAAAGAGGACACAGAAAAGATGGATCCATCTAAAATCAGCTATAAAAAATAACTCTACAAACAGAACTGAAAGGGGAACTCCAATATTTTTAGCAAGCTAGATTGTGACGAAGGGAAATATTTCCTGAAAAATACTGTCATCTTGTGAGAAAATAAAGTATGATTAAGTCTTCTCAAAACTGCTGAAGACTTACTCGTGTATTGTATACCATTTAACTCCATTCATTCATTTAACATGACTGGATTAGGTTAAAGTTTGCTTATATGAATGCATAAGTAACGGGATAAGCTTCAACTCCGAATGTGAGTCACTGGTTTTACCTGCGTCTGTGTGGCTGGTGTGACTGTCAGCGGGGGTTTCTTCTTTTTGCTGCCGCTGATGCTGCTGTTCACTGCGGCCTGCTGAACGCCTGAAACCGCCGGGCTGCCTGGACGCTTCTTCCCCCGGACAGCCGCAGCACTTGTGGTCTGAGGTTGCGCCTTCACCGTTATTGGGATTTGGGATGCCATTTTGACTAAAATTGCAATAATTGAATCAAATACTGCCACTGCGAACCAACTTTTCTCTGTCCAAACTTAGCATTAGCTCACTGTCATCTTGATAGTAAACAGTACCTAACCCGGATGTAGAGCATATATACTTCCGGGTAAAAGGGGGCAGTTTAAATATTGTCAAATAAAGTGGAAAATGTTTGCCAGCTTTATTTGCTTACTTTATTTCTAGGGGAGAGGGAAAGCAATAGCAAAGATACAAATGGACAAATGCGAAGTGGCTAAATTATGTCTAATGTGATATTACTAGCGGCATGTAGGTGGAGGATATGTGGAACATTTTAATGTAAATTTCCCGCTTTTACCGAGGTACAATTTTAAGCTCAGTTTAGGTGCAGACAAAATTAAAATTGAGAATGACAAATGCTCATAAGAAAACAAAATGTTGTCCACGGATTGATGCTGCCACCATGTGTTTGCAGGGAGTAAAGCATCCAAAGAAATCAACTTCTGGATGCAGATAAATAAATAACAAATAATTAATTAATAATTAAATAATTGTATTGCTGAACACATATAATAAGGCTTCATATATGTCAGAATACCTTACAGTCAGCAAGGAGCTTTTAGTAAGAATCTTTTCTTCGTTTCTCTTTCTGCACTGAAAAGCTTTTTTCTACTCAAAAGCCAAAGCTTTTTTTTTTATTGTTCAAAGTGCAAAGTAGTCTTGTTCAGAGGTACACTTTCAATAAATAAAATAAAAAAGTCTTTAGAAATTAATACTGAATATAAGTCCAAACATAAGTGATTAATATGTAGCAGAAACAAAAATATATCTATATTCTGAATGTTGCTAACAGTTATTTATCATTTTAAAGCTACACAAAATGGGCCAGATTGCTAATCTGAATCAAATGAGTTTTTGAATATAAATATATTCCAATCTGTGATCCCTGCAAAAAATGTTTGCATTAAATTCGCTGATGATGTACTCTTTAATGCATCTTTAATGCCTTTCTTATAACTCTCAGAAATACAAAAGCCTTTAGAAAACCAATATTATAACCAAGCAAAGATCCTCAGATGTTGTTAGCTAATGTTAGCTATATTGTTTAGTCACTACACTGGAAGAGAAGTCTTTCAGTGGCTCAAGGTGCAGTATGAGGTTAAGTGTTTCCTCACAAAGTCCAGACACATTACATTCATCTTGGGTTTATTGGCCCCTTGTGATTCCCCAGTAGGTGTAAGTTTTCTCCACTGCGTGTCTCTGTCATGGACTGACATCCTGTACAGGATGTACCGCTGAGCTCATCTGCTGGCTGCTAGACGAACCCTCTTGTGTCAATGAACAGAGCAAAATGTTTGTACAAAACTAATGAATGTTTTTTATTATACATTTTAATGGTTCTATGTTCCTGGGAAATACATAATCCTTTAAGTTTCTGCTAGATTTAACTGTCTACTTGGAAAAAAATCAGTTAGAAACCAAGGTGTATTATAAAGTCAGCAAGCCAACCAGAAACTGATACTGTTTTTTTTCTGCTTTTGTCTTAGCCTGGAATGTTAGTATCAGATAAAAAAAATCTTTATAAGAGTTAAGAAACTGGCCAGAGCTCTGCAGATAACACCTTTTTCTTCTTTGTAGTGAGTATTAAAAAAGTTTAAGTTGCTTATTTAAATCTCTGGACTCACTCAATAATTTATTTCAAACTTTTCATCTGATTCACAATCTGAAAAAGCAGTTAGTCATAAATTATTTAACCATAGCACCGGTATTTGGGATTTTTCTGCTTCATCAATTATTATTTTGCAGAAACAATATAATTTGAATTACAAAATTTCTTATTAAGTATACAAGTCTAGGGAGTGTCATTTCTTGCACGTGTCCTTGGTAAAAGAGAGCATGTATCAGCAGATTATAACATGCAAATAAAAATTATGTCCTTCCAAGATTAGTGTGCAACACAACTGTTACACAACAGAAAACTGATTTTAAAGACACAATAATCAAACTGAGGTTGAAACCTTCTTACTAAGCAAACAGCC
>NW_006800016.1:2065935-2066920 GCF_000485575.1 Poecilia formosa | reverse complement strand
CTGGGGAGGGAAGGGCACTTAGCAGGGGGGGAACGAAAAAAATTTGTTTATCATGTCCAGCCTGGAGTGTTTTGGGTGAGGGCAGTGTTGTCATACTCGAAATTGGTCTTGGTCTCGAGACCGGTCTTAAGACCATTTTTTGATGGTCTTGGTCTCGTCTCGGACTCGACCGCATTTGGTCTCGGTCTTGTCTCGGTCCGCAACTGTGAAAATACCACTAAACGTGCAGCATACTGTCCAGTTTATTTGTTAACATCTTTGTTTTCAGTGGATGCAAAAGGCACCGCCTCCCATCCCCACCTTTCACTCGCACGCGGCGCTCTGAGACATGCGCAGTGGTTTTCTCTCAGCGGCAGAAAATGTTTGTCTAATCGTCAGTAATGGAATATCGCTGCATAAATCATAAGAAATCCGATGGCCACAGCTAACTCAACATCGCTTCGCTTTCACAGACGGTGGGGACAACGTCTAACTTTTTTTGTCACTTAGAAAAGTAGCCCAAAGAAGGTAAGATCCGTTGACGTGATGTTAGCAAAGCTAGCTGTATAGACACACATAAGCATTGTGATGAAAAAAAGTTGTCACTCACTGCGCTGAATTATTGTGCGGAGATGTCGACTGACTTGTCGCATATATGGGACAACGGCGCTGTGTCCAAAAGTCTGCAATATAGTGATGTGACATTCAGGAACAGTACGATTCATCTGCTCTTCTCTTTACTTATTAGATAGGATTGGAGTGTTGCTGAGAGCCGTTGTTCTATCAGATAGCCATACGCTGTCAGAATAGCATACATGCAGTGAGTACCATGCCAGCGCATGCGCATTAAGTCCGACCGTCAGTGGAGTTATCAGTATACGCAACAACTTATGACGAAAATAAGTCATTAAATTGTTTATAATATGACATAATAGGATAACGATAGATATACATGCGTTGTCGTGGTTTCAAAGTGTGTTTAAAGCAGGTCCTGCTGCAGCTGGAT
>NW_006800016.1:2062259-2065925 GCF_000485575.1 Poecilia formosa | reverse complement strand
TATGTCCTTCAAAGATTAGTGTGCAACACAACTGTTACACATCAGAAAACTGATTTTAAAGGCACAATAATGAAACTGAGGTTGAAACCTTCTTACTAAGCAAACAGCCTAAAATAAAAAATAAAAATATGTTTTATTTATATAATACGCTTTATCACATAATATTAGTTGGCTGGTTATGTTGCAGTGACCCAGCATTATGAACTTGTGAACCATGTTGTCCTATCTGCCTGCATGGGAGTCTGCAATGGATCTGTATCCTGCAGGTTTTAGATGCCGACACAGTTCATTAAAATGGCTGAATTATCTCATTAGAGTGTGATCAGGTCTAGCAATGGCCCGACAGTAAATCATTGCAATATTCATGTGTGTTGAACCAGAAAACAAACTAAAACAAGCAGGATTCTTGCTACCAGGGAATGACTCTGGACCCCTCTGCTGCAGGTTTTTGGAGAAGACGCTCAGACCGATTCAGGACGGCTAGTGTGGGTTTAATTCTCGTTAAGAGATGGTAGACCTGATTTTTACACTTGCGGAGTTGCTAAAGGGTCAAAGGAGTTTTGGTTGTTCAGTCCATATGTGTTTTGAGGGTCTGCAAAGACCTTCAGACCAATTCTGATGTCCCTTGAGACATTTTTTGTTGTTCACTTTGCCGTGGATGTTTTTAAGAGCTATCTGGTCCTTGTACACACTGAGCGAGAGCTGTGTCCACATTCTCGGCACATCGTCAGTGACTGTTCCAAAAGAAGTGTTGGGCTCTGCTTGTTTGTGGTGTAGTTAGACTTGGTCTGAAGGTGTAGTTGTATTGAGGACTGTGGTTTGAGAACTCCAGGCTTTCATCTTTGTTTTTTCAAATAAATTGGTTCTGTCAGCATATTGAAGCAAAGATCTTGAGCCTACACTAAAGACATTCAGAGCCACGCATGACAATGACATCCTCTAACCCCAAGGCCATGGTTCTCAACCAGAAAAGCAGGGGTTCCTTACAGTTGGGGGATATCTTTGCCTCATAAGATGAGTAAAATGGTGGAAATGGAAGTAAATTTCCTGTTTTGGTCCAATTTAAGTTGAGTACCAGTCATGAGTCTGCTGGCGTTGCTCTTGGTTTTCCTCTGATATATTAAAGTTACATGGTTATTCCATTGTCATATTGTCACAGCAGTTTCATGCAGACATCTTTGAGGTTGAGTGCCTGTAGCTAATCTATTCGTCTACACTGGCCCAAAGGGAGGAACCTGTCATCGTTCAGTCAGCCCTCACAACACTCTGTGACATCCAAATTCAACACACAGGCTTCTGAGCAGTTGAGAACAACTTAATTAACTCTGAGAAGCTGATATCCTGTTAAACATATTGTCACAGGGAAACCGGCTGATGCACAGAGGCATTCCTGCTACTCTTATTTCCTAGTCATTCTGGTGTCTAGAGGACTGTTGTCACAAAGGGGAATGTTGATCCAGGGGAAGGAGTTTCTAAATGTTTCATGCATTTTTAACACAGGTACACTGCTGCTGTCACTTATATAAATAAATAAAGAATGTACAGAGACTGTGTTAAAGCTAATTTGGAACATCTATTAAACTTTAATGGCTAATGTTATGGCTACATGGAGTGAGTCTGGAAATGAGGGAGCTCAACTGTTTCTTTGGACAATGGCAAAGTGACCAAAAAATGGATGAAGGATTTTTTTTTCTCCAACTCTGATAGGAAAATATCCCTGTTATGATAAAATAATTCAAAAAGATTTTTGTTTTCTCAGGTCTCTTTTTCAGTAGGAACGGCTGTAAGTCTATTTGGGGTTTCATCTTTGCTTTTCTGGAGGATTACTTTTTTTCTTCTTTGTAGATTAACTCAGACTCAGTCAAAATTAAACAGAGACCATTTATATCAGATTTTGGTTTAGACTTTGACTGGGTCATTTTAATTTATGAACAACTCTAATATTAATACTCTGGTCTTAAACCAACAACTCCAGTCATAAATCATTTTCAGCCTCTCCCAGATTTTCTAACTGAATTGCTCCTTATTCATCCATACACGTTCCTAATAAGATGTATTACGTATTAGGAAGGCATCCACTTATCCTGACCCACTGTGTCTCTGTGTATTCAAGGGAAAAAGAAAGGAAAGCAATAACCTGCTTTCTAGTTCCTGCAGGAAAAGAGCTGACAGCATGATGCTGCCACCACCACGTTTCAACATCTCTGAGGTATTTTCAGGGCTATGTGCAGTGCTAGTTTTCCACCACAATCGGATTTCATCTGGGTTCTATAGATTGGATTTTATTTAGGAGCATTGCGATAAAGAAGGCTGAGACCTACCATATGCCACACTGCATAAGTATTTGCTATTTTGTGTTGATCTCTCACACAAAATCCCAATAAATTACATGGAATTTTCAAGGAGGTGTGAATACTTTTACGAGGCCATGTGTAGATGTTATCAGACAGGGATGCTTCAGAGCCCTTGGGTGCAAGCTCAGCCTGAATCCATTGTTATTGACCACTGTTAGCAAACCATTGACCTGTAGTGGAAATGTGTCGATTTTTGTAATGAGAATGAATAGCCTCTGTACTTTGCAGGCACATGTGCACATGGTGGCCTAATCTAATTTGTTTGTAGTTGTTTGCATATAAGGAGCATTAACTTAAAAATGTATGTTTAAGCAGTGACAAATAAATGTGTGAAGAAAATATTCTTTCCCCATTATATGCAACATTATATATCCAGTTCCTGTACAGCTTATGTGTGCATGAACTACATTGTTGCAGAGAAAATTTTCTTCATCATTTCGCTTGCATTTTCAGCAAAAAAAAAAAAAATCATAATTTTTGTTGGCCTATTATATGAAACCCAAATAAAAGACAATGACATTTGTGGTTGCAGAGTGAAATTCTAGCGAAGCTGCGCAGATCACTTCCAGTTCAGACTTCTGGGAATAATGTATTTAGTGCCCACAGATTCTATTTGTTTTCATAGCGCATGCTCACTGCGTGCTATTATTACTACCCCTAGCAACAGTTGCCATGCTGCTGACAACTTCTGAGTCAGGACCGGCCTCCGAGTTGGGACCAGCCTCCGAGTCGGAACCGGCCTCTGAGTCGGAACCGGCCTCTGAGTCGGAACCGGCCTCTGAGTCCGGACCGGCCTCCGAGTCAGAAACGGCCTCCGAGTCGGAACCGGCCTCTGAGTTGCGAACGGCCTCTGAGTATGGACTAGAAAACATTGAAAGTCAAGACACAGTAGACTTTGACGACCAGGACATAAACAAATACTAATCATATGTGAATGAAGTTGATCTAGTTTTGGAAGACATCGACTCAATAGACTTCGAAGACTTAGACAAGAATGAAGAGCCTGAGATAAAGCATACTGATGAGATGAAGCCTGCTGTTGAGATAAAGCCTGATGTCAACAGAAACAGGATGTGTCATGTTGAAGGGACGCTCTCCATCAGAGAATGCACAATGCGCCATATGTGGGAACACAAAAATATTCCCAATGCAGACAACCCTTGGTGCTGTAAGCATGACAAAAATACCAAGATTTGGCCTTTTTGAATTTGCTGGAACTGGAGAACCTGCCTCCGAGTCACGACCGTCCTCCGAGTCAGGACCTGCCTCTAAGTGAGGACCGTGCTCCGAGTCAGGACCTGCCTCTAAGTGA
>NW_006800016.1:2034112-2061327 GCF_000485575.1 Poecilia formosa | reverse complement strand
CTTCTGATGTGCTAAAACATTTAGTACTTAGTCATTTGTTAAACCAGTACTAACTATAACCTTACATCAGTATTCCGCAATTTAGCGTATGGTGAAAAGCTATCATAAAATTAGTCTTTATTCTCGTCCAACTTTACTCTTATTTAAAACACAAATCAAAAACTCAGAGACCAGCACTTATACTCCATCATAAGCAAGTAACTGTAGCTCGCAGAAAAAGGCCAGGAAATAGACAAAACCTGTATTTTTATTGTTAATACAAAAATGTTATACACTTTTCATTTCTTCTCATCTGACAAGCTGAACTATTAGCAATATTGCTGCAATTTTTTTCACCATAAATGTTAAGAACTATATACCTTGTGGAAAACTAAACTGAAGAAGCTGATAAGTAATCAATGCTTATAGTTCTAAAAAGATTTACTATATTTAGTCTAAAAATGCAAATCCTAGTGAATCATTTGCACTTTTTCAAACTAAGTTGTCTTGATTAAATGTTAGTGATTCACTCATAAACTGATTTTGTAAATTATTTTGAGGCTTACAATAATAAAATAGCGGTTTTGATAATAAGCCAGTGGTTTGTACGATAAATTATTAAATGTGAACCAATTCGCAATAGTATTTAAATTCTGGGGAGGGAAGGGCACTTAGCAGGGGGGGAACGAAAAAAATTTGTTTATCATGTCCAGCCTGGAGTGCTTTGGGTGAGGGGTTTTCCCTGCTCATGGTCGACTCATGGGATCCGCAGTGTGAGACTTTTGTTTCGGCTTGGCACCCTGAGCGTTCCAGGATGAGCTGCTTGGTGCGGGGTGTACGACCTCTCCGTTGATTTGAGGAAGAGTTGTTTCATTTCCACAGGTAGCATTGATCTCAAAGTTCACCTCCAGCCGTTGAATCTTCATCTCTATAAACTGAAGTCATTGTAATACTGCAAATGTCCCTGGGTTCGGCCAGAGGTATTTTGCCCTGGTTCAACTTGGAGGTGAAGAAAAGTAAGGTAAAAATAAAAGTAAGAAAATCCCACAGTCCTTAGATTTGAAGTAATCCAATTATGATGTCGATAATGTAAACATAACTATAAAAACTGTGACTTTAAAAATAACTCAAAGGCAAAGTTATCAGTAAGGAGAGAGCAGGATAAGCTGTTCCTCCTTCAGCTGTCAGAGCGTACGTTTATGTTTGTATGTGATATTGATTACTCTATAATCAGTGCAGGATAAGTTTTCCTGGTGAGTTTTGCAGCTGTGGTCTGAACCACTAAGTGGTGAGAGTATACAAGGCAGGTACAAAGTAAGCAATAACAAATAACTGGCTCTACAACAACTAGAATACATTATACCAACCAAGTTGGTCCATCTGGCAGTGTTGGAAAATCCTGCAGGTACTTGTTAGCTGTGGCTTAATAAGATAATTGGAAAATGACAAGTCTGCAGCCTGGAGGTGCTGAAAAACTTGATATCATCCTTAAATTCTAAGCCAAAGCTAAATTTTCTCTTCAAAACCAAATAAGAAATCATAAACAACAAATAACTCTAAAGGTGTTTGTTCCTTTTGCATATTATATTGTTATACCAGGGGGCTACTGCATATTTAAATCTCTCTTTTAAATCTAGCTTCCTATACAAGAGTGGCTGCAACTCTTTCATAAATCTAATCACGCCAAGGCAGAAAGTTTTCTGCAGGTTCAGAGTCGAGTCATAAAATTGACAGATAGCTCCTCAGTGACATCATTAAGTCCAACAACGGTTTGTCTGTGATGCCCCCCAACTCACACAACCAATTTGTAGGTGTAAATCTAAAAATGTGTACTCAAGCCGTATCTCACACATCAGAAACATTAGCCGCCATGAATTCATCACAAAGCTGCTCCTGGAGGCTGTGTTGCCAATCAGAAACGGAATTTACTGTCGGGGCAAATGAGTCGGAAAATTGGGAACATCAGAAGAAAATGAAGCTGCTGAGTCAAGTTAGATAGCTTTGCTACTCGCGTTGGCAAGAATCTAAGCATTCCCAAATGCGTCTCTTATTCTGGCAATAAATCGTACCTAAAAAGGTTGTACCTGGCAGTCAAGACGATTAAGCGCTCCCCTGATGGAGGAAGTAATAGTGAGCAATGCCACTGACATCTTATTTATAGCTTTCAGTAACTTTCCCGTTTGCCACAGACAGTTCTACTTTTCTTTCTGGTGCAAAAAACAAAGAAACTAATTCACTTTTTTCTTCTTCTTCTGTTACCTTTTACTCCTGCTCAATTTTTTATCCTCAGAATGTAGCCATAAATGTCAAGCCCCTGGCTCTGTCTGAGTTCCTTTTAGATTGATGGTTTGTTTGCAGGTAGTGGCCCATAAAGGTTATGGTCCTTGAGATCTGCCACTGCTTCCCGCATACTCCAGAAGTGCGTTGTAGCTTATTTTTAGATATTCCTACATAAAAGTTTTATATATTGTAAATGAAGCTAAGCTTTAACTACTAAAATGCAACGTCTCATCCTGATGAATGCTAGAATAGAGATACATTCTGTTGTGCAGAAGCCCTAGATGAGGGTGAGTTTTGTCCCTTTTTAACTCTGTGCTAATACAGTAAATATATCTTAGTTTTGAAAACCAGTAGGTAATAAGGACAACAATATTCAGAGGTTTTCTTTTTTCCTTTTCTAAGGTTTCTAAAATGTAAATTAAAGGCTGTTTAACACATACAATGCGAGATCACAAATCCTGTACTTTACTCAAGCGACTTTGCTACTCTGTAATGAAGATGCCAAGTCTTACATTTCTTGTAAAAACAATTTGTTTTAATTATTGCATTCCACATGAAACACTTGGTGACTTATGGTGTAGACTTTAGTGCTTCTAAAAGTTTGTATCTTTGATTAAAGGTGAGAAAGGCATTCATTACATTGGCGACAACTATAAATATTGCTGAAAGAGGTGGATAACTTCTTATTTATTTAATCACATGTTTAGTAAGATTATAATCTTTTTTGGGGTTTTAAAAAGAAAAAAAACACAAGTAGAATAACTCTCATACTGCCACAACTGTAAGTGACAGGTATAAGAATTTGCAGATTTATTTTATTATGCTTTTGAGTCACAACTAAATATTTCAGATTGCATATAACAAATCTAAATATTGCTCAAAGGTAACCCGAGTAAACAAAAAAAAAGCATTTACATAAGATGACTTCCTTTAACAGAGGTTAAAATATCCAAAACCAACCAGGGTCTTTGTGAACAAGTGATTACCTCCTTGTTCAATGATTTAAGAATAGTGATTAATCACATTTTTGGCTTCTGTTGTACCACGCCCAAGCCTGATAACTGATAGGCCCACAGAGTCAAAACATTACTAAAACATAAGCTCTCTAACAATATAAAGTATCTTGAACAAGTTTTCAATAGAAAAGCCTTATATAGAGAGATATTCAAGAACAAACAAGATGGTGACATCTATCAGCATGAAAAGGGTTGCAAGGTCTGAGACTTTGAGATTCCAGCAAACCGCAGCAATGGTTTATTATCCACAGCTGAAGAAAACCTGATGAACCTTCAGGAGTGGTCAGCTTACAGAAATGTCCCTGAAAAATCAGAACAACATCTAAAACACTGCTGGCCTTACTTGTCCAGTTGAGGTCGATGTTCATGATTCAACAATAATGAAGAGAACGGAGGGAAATTACATCCATGGGATAGTTCTAAGCACGTCAGGGGGAGATATCTTTTCAACAAGGAATTGTGTCTGGTTTTCTTCTCTAAAAGGGGCGTGTTATATAAAATCAAGTTTAATACTATGTTATATTGTTATTCCCTAATGAGAAACATACATGGAGTGTTGCTTTGATTCTTTCATGCATGTTTGAGGAATCCTTTCATCTCCCATGGGAGGCATTTGGGGGTGTCTAAACGCTTGCTCGTTCAAAGCGGCGGCGCCACATATTTACCCAAACCTCCGCCTTGAAGCTTAAGCTCCCAGCAGAGCTTCTGCTAACAGAGCACTCCTCCCTTGCGCCCCCCACTCAGCTCGACCAGCGAAGCAGCAGGAGCCCTTAGCAAACACCTACTGAAACTATGCATCTGCTGAGCTCATCAAATAAACTACTTTCAGTCCAACCCTCCAAAGAATGACTGTAAACAGGATCATGAAGAAGCATTGTTGGGATGACATGCTGAAGGCAGAGTGTCGGAAAGAGTAGGAGCTTTTTAAAGAGGCCAGTTTCAATGTGTTACATGGCAGAGTCACATTTCTTTTAAGTCGTATTTGATATACAGCATTTTTATAACAACCGAAGGCAACACAGTTACCTGATTGTACCATGAACTAGAACTATGTGCCTGAAAAATACATTATAACCCCATGGCCCATCTTTAAGAAATGAAATGTATTAACATTTGGAAACTACTTTTTCAGGTCATGCTTAGTCTGATATGAAAACGTGTTTGATAATCTGAAACATTGAAGTATTACAAAAAAAAAGCAAAAACAGAAGAATCTATAACGGATAAATACTTTTCCACAGTATTAATTATGCTGCTTTTACTTCAGAGTGATCACCTACAATGCATTTTTTTATTTGATTAGAAATAAACATTACCCTCAACCCCTTTGATTTCACTTGATAATAATAAGAGTCTTTATGTGGATATCCCATTATAATGCCATGTTTTGAAACAGCTTGATGTGACTGCTGGTTTGTTTTGTCTGACACATTGTTGCTCATGCAGCTAATCTTCAGCCCCATTATTCAATCTGAAGAGGGTTGATTTTTTTTTCTTTTTTTTCCTTATTTGTCAGTCAGTCATAATTTAATTAATCAAACCAGGCATTAAGCGCATCTTTGTCATCTCACACGCATCTATGTATTATGAGGATGGGATCAGTTGTAGTATTTCTTCCGGGTTGAGGAAATCAAGGGAGGGATGAGCAGAGATGCTGCCAGTGTTTGCTCTGCACATCAGCAGCCAGCCGGGCTTCTATCTCCCAGTCAGACAGACAGCGGCAGAGGCAGCACGTCCACACGGGAGAGAGACAGCAGCGCTCACGGCGCAGCAGAGGCACTGAAGACTGAACTGACACTCACATTCCCAGCCTTCTCAAATGGATTTAATTATGTTGTAGCAATTTTTGCGTCTGGAAGGCGTCCTTTTAGATCAGGAAAAAGAGACGCGCAGACTGGCTGAATTTTTAGGTGCCTGGTTCGTCTCGACCGTTCTCAGGGAGCCACTCTCCTCACATCGTTAGCTCGCTAAGCTAGCTAGCCCGCTAACTTAGCGGCGATACTTTGTACCGTATCAACGTCAGTTTTCTGCCTCGGAGCTAGCCTGCGGTCTTTTGCGCCACGGCGGCAGATTGACGTGACCCGTCACGACAGGTAAGCGAACAAAACGCGTGGAAACACGTTCTTTATGGTTGTTGTTTTTTTTGGAGCCTCATGTTACACCGCTGGTTTTCGCCGCTGGCCAGCGAGGTTCTAACGGTATTCTAGGAGCAGCAGCAGCAGCGGAGTGGAGCTTCGGCTGGCTGAGCTGAAGCGATCTTGTTGACAGAAGCAGCCGAGCAACTGGGATGTGATGCGACTCACCGTTTAACACGCTGATTATCACCTCACAACTCGCATTATGTCTCCACACTTGCTTTTCCTGCGAACACACCTTTAAATACTTTTCACGGACTGTACGCTTTTGCAGAAAACCATCGTTCCCAAGACTTCTCATTAAGATCTGGCGTTTCGTGTTCAACCTTGAGTGCTGATTTGCGGTGAATGGGCCACTGTCAGGTTAAAAAAATAATCGCACATTTGCCGCATTTCGCTGCAGTAACTTTTAGTAAGGGTTGATTCAGATGAGATGACTGTGACAGGTAACTGCTGCCCTACCCCGTCTGCATGTGTATGAACAGGAGCGAAAAGGAAGGAGTACATGCACAAAGTTGATCGTCATGCTTTTACAATGCAGAATGTGTGTGTGTGTGTGTGTGTGTGCACTCTTCCTGGTGGTCGTTTCCTATTTTCCCTCCCCCTGAAACATTAGAGCTGGAGTGTTGCATTACAAGTTGGGAGGATGAACCCTAAACTAGAGTTTGACCTTTTGTTTAGGGCTCTGTTAGCGGTCAGCTCAGCTTTGACCCAAAAAGGGGAGGGAAAGTGATCAGAATGTTTAGCTTTATCACATTGTAAGGGTATGAATCACTTGGAGAACCTTTTATTGGAGTTGATTTGGGCGGTGAGAGCTTGACATGTCAGGGAATGTGTGTAATGAAGGGTTGTGCTCTAGTGAGCATGCATTAACAATGCTGTAATTATCTCAAGAGATAAGAAAGTGGATTCGCCATCAATCCAAGGAGAGTCACGGATGCAGAGCAGAGGATGAAGACGTATGATTGACAGGAAACAAATTAATTTTGCTCTCACATGTCTCTTAAGAAGAGAGGAAAAGTTGAGCATATATATATTTTTATCCTCTGCGGCAGAGGTTCTCACACTTAAAGTGTAAAGATCTAGGTCTGATTTGAGGTCTGGGACAACGATTGATGAGCAGATTTCTTAAACTTAATTTGTTTGCAGCCTACAAACACACTAAAATGACATTCTACTCTTCCAAGTGTTTTCTTTTTTTGTAATTCTAAGCCACTGTTTTTGTGACAATAAAGCATGATGAGCATTGCAATTTAATTAAATGCAATTTAACGTAAAGTGAACAGGCTATTAATTCTGAGTTTGATCAATTTAATACACGAAAGAGAAATAATATTCTGCTTGTTTTTTTTGTTTGTTTTTTTTGACAGAAATTGTTGTTTTGAATCCAACAGAAAGTGAAAGAATTACAAGGTCACCCCCATTCATTAAAAGCATTCTTTAACCTGTTATTTTTACGTTTATTAAAGTCAACAAAGTCCATAATAGTATCTATTGTTATTTCATGTATTTGTGGACAAATAATTATGGGAATTTTTACTTTTGATTCAATAAATATGATAAAAAAGAAAAGTCAGTGTGTCCCCTGCTGATCAGAGGCTATGATTATGATTGATTAGTGCTTTTCTAGTGTAAATATAAACTTAATCAGTGTGATTACCTTTCATCCCTCAAGAATAAACAGAATAAATAAATTAAGTTAGTGCAACAAGACTGAGAAATCAAAAGAAACGTTGTAATATTTAGATACCCAGAGGCAGTGATGATACATGGTTACCAAGTGTGAAAATTGTCTCTTTCTGCCTTTTATGAGCCAAGTAAAACTGTTTGAAAAATAACTCAAATGTTTTGGGATTATTAACATTTTTTGCAAAACTCTTAAAAATCTGTCGGATAGTTATTTATAAAGGTTTTTAATAACAAAAGTGGGATGCATGTCTAAGTTGGGAAACAATCGTTTTTATGAGATAAAAACGTTTCAGATATGGAATTAAAGCTCACAGGAAATCAGCATTATTTATACGTTCTACAATTACACTGCGGTCAACCTTACTCACTCACAAGCCATAGTAATTTTCTTCTTTTTTTGACACACAAATATTTGTGGGCCAATTTTATAAATGGTGTTTTGTCTCTTAGTGTAATACTAGGGTATATTCATTTTTAGAAGCTGCTATAACTCTCTTAGCAACCTTCACCTAAAACAAACGTAACCTCATCCTTTAAGAGCTGCTTGACTCACCACATACAGCTACAAAAATCTTGGGTGAATTCCTGTTCTGCTGAGGATCTTTGAACAAGGCGATGTTTGCTTGTTTAATCAATTATTTCCAAACCAGCAATTAGTTTCTTTTTCTCAACATCTACTGCTTTAGCTTTGAAACAACTTAGTTTCTTAACACTATACTAACACATAGTGTTACTAAATATATTACAGTCATAGTCTGAATAATTAGTTAACATTTTTTTTGCAGTCGAAGCAATTCATTGCAAAATGCATATTGTTTACAGTGGTGTTGCAACATCTTGTGGAGCCCGAAAGGAAATGTCTTTTTACACATTTTATCTCAACCAAAATTTGCGAGGGGCGAAGCTGAACAACACAGAAACAAAGTTAACTCGACCAAATGAATGCTTTTGTCCTGACTGTGTCAAAATATCACCTCGGGGCTCCACAACTGAGCTCAGTAAAACATGACTGTCAGGCATTGAAAGGAAATGAATCATGTTCCTCATTTCAAGGCCGTTGAAGTTGGTAGATGTGCTTCCTGCCCTTTTTGTTAACCCTGCAGCCAGGACGCAGCACATGTGCAGTGCTTGTATATCCAGATGTTCAATGACTGATTTAAGCTGTCTGAATAATGTCTGGGTTTTTTTTTTTTTCTCTCTTCAGGAGGGTTGGGTAAATGAAGGTGTCAAATGTACAGGATGTGAAAGTCTGGCTGTTTATCACATGTGGTTTGTAGCTCACATAGCACGTTTAGGTGTGTGTTCATATTTGCGTTGATTGTGCAATAACGATATTTGTGGGTTCAGAATGATTTTTTTTTTTTTTTTTTCCAACAAGCGATTTCATTTAACAATGTGAAGTATGACATTAAGATGTGAAAGTTCTCATACTTTTACCTAGTTTCGGTTGGTCATGTAAAAGATGACAATCTTTAATATCTACTCAGTTTAACATTGGGCATGTCTTTGGTCCTCCTATTGCTCTGAGGTGGCTTTGAAACAATAGCTCTATTCTGGCCCATGTCTTTGGAGGGAGGCAACAGCATTCGGCGCTCTCGGGACTCTGTGTGCCAGGAGGCTTGGTTAAGGATTCGGTTTCCACAGCCACCTGGACCTCCGAGCACAGGAATGCCATTGTTCCTCCATCCAGACTACGGCCAGATTAAACGCACATGCAAACAGACACATGCATCAGGACCTCATACCAAAACTTAGGTCACCCATCTTTGTTACATTGCCATCGCTCACAGCAGCGATAATCGGATAAACATTGCTGGGATAGATACCGAGACTTGATGTAAAGCTTTCCCTTCTCATTCTGTCCCAGAAACTTACAAAAAAAGCTATATTTTGTTATCTTTGGGTGGTACAATTTTATCCTACAAAACTGTAGCGTTCGTCCCCTTTTTGGCAGTTGACAGGCAGGAAGTGGGGCAAAGAGAAGAGGAAGACATTTGCTCAATGGCCTGGCCTGGGAATGCAACCTGCTACAGCTGCGTTGACGACCTTTTCAGTATGTTTTGGATCTGCTGAACACAACTTTCAAGGTGGTACTTTTTAACACTCGTTTTCTCTTTTAAAATGCTCATTCAACCATTCATAAAGTAGCAAAATGTGAAGAAGTACTCTCTGTTCTCTAGCTTGTTTGTTGTGATGGATTTCTGAACATAAAAGCCAAAGAACTGTTCAGCCAAAGAATAAAAACTGTTCAATTAGCATGACCACATCAAAGCTAATTAACTTGAATTCCATGTGAGTATGGACACTTTATTTGGTACACTTTGTTACTATTGACTGTCCACCCAGTTAGTACTGGAACATATGTTCAGCAATTTGTCACAATAATTTCTGAGAGATTTTGGTCTGTATTGAAATTACAGCAGATATGCCTGATCCATATCCATGACGTGAATTTCCATAGCTGCTCTACCGGCTTGAGACCTGGTGACTGCGGAAGCAGCGAGAGCACAGTGAAATCATTGTCACATTCAGGAAGTCAGTTTGAGAGAATTTCGCTTTGCGACATGGAACGTCATCCTGCTAGATGTCGCCATCAAACGGATACGCTGTAGTCATAAAGTAATGGTCGTGGGCAGGAGTAATACGCAAGCGGACTGTGGCGAATAAACAATGCTCAATTGGTACTAAGGGCCACAAAGAGAGTCCTGCCCTTTGAATGTTCCTGATTAAAATAAACGCATTGGACCATGAAGTACTTATTGAATCTGTAAAGCCAAATTTTGGTGAGTCTGTTTCAATTATAACCTTAGTTTCCTCTTTCTCACACCCAGTGTAGTCTTTCAACTGCTGTAGCCCATCTGCTTAAAGGGTCAATGTGTTTCATACCTAGTGAAGGTATTCCACATACAGCAACTTGGTTGTAATGACAGGTTATATGATCTGCTGTTGTCTTTACATCTTGTCAGACAGTCAAGATATTCTCATCAGATGTCAAGAAGTTGTTTTTGTCCACACAACTGCTGATAATCGGGCATCTCTCGTTTGGACCATTCTGACTGTGACTGCCTGAAATACTCAGATCAGTTTGTCTAGCACCTACCATGCCACATTTAAAGTTATTTAAATTCCCTTTCTTCTTAGTTCTAATACTCGGTTTGAAGTTAAAACGCTTTACCACATTGAGACGTCTAAATGAGTTGAGCTGTTATGTGATTTGCGATTTCCATTAATTAAACAAGTGTAGTTAATAAAATGGCTGGTCAGGGTACGCAAAGTAGTGGTTTTGGGGGTCCTTAGATCTAATTGTATGTTAATTAGTTATGTGATTTACATTCAGTGATTTCCTTATTAAAAACTGTACTTGTGCTGCTGTGATAGATTAATCATCTGAGGAAAAAAAAAGTCTATTCTGCTGACATCTGCAAACGTTGGGTGAAAGCACCCAACGTTTATGCTGTGCCATGTTTCTGTTGTTATAGCGAGGCTAATGCTTTGGGCATTTCTCTTTCAACATAAAAAACTTCTAATTTAGTTTGCTTTATTTTGGCTTTTTCTTAAAAATAAAAAAATAAAAATAGAAACAGCCGCTCTCAGCACATTGGATCTCCCTGCTGATTAAGCTGGTTAACGTTTGCTTTTCACGGCAGTCTTAGTATTGGCAATACTACTAAACCCACTAATGCAAGGTGGTTGAGTCTTTCCTAATGGATAAAGCAGTGTGGTTACCCTCAATTCACTTTTGAAAGCTGCAGTGCTGCCAGCATGAAGCACAATTGCTCCTCTGAACAACTCTTTAAAAAAAAGTTTATTCAACTGACTGGACGTTTGGTATCTGCCCTGCACAGCATGACTGAGATTATAAACTACCAGACACTGTTTAGATGTTAAATTAATCTTTATCACTGATTGATGTTCTTGTTAGTCTAATTACCTATTTAAAACAATGGCTACTGAAACATTTCAGCACAGTAATAGTTCTTTGTTGACTGTTGCAGAACCAATAAAACAGTGAAACATAATTCTTGCGTAATGGAGGTGAAACTGATCACTTCCTGCTGCTGCTAAGAGTCAGCTGATGAGAGTTAAACCAGAATGCTTCACTATGACATTTGGTTCCACAATATGCAGAAGAGTGGGGCGTCGCCTGGAGCAATGGTTGGAGTGGCCCACAGTATACGGAGACTATAGACCTCGACACGGACGTCCCAGGTTTGAATCCTGTCTTCAGTTCCTTTACCGAGTGTCTTTCCCTCTTCTCGCTACCTGCTTCTTGTCAGACTACTTAAAAAAAAAAAGAAGCAACAAGCAAAAGTGCAACACTCTCATGCTCTGGGTAAAATGATCAAAGATCATAATAGGATGTGGTAAGTTTCATTATGTAACTTGAAACTAAGTTTCTCTATATTTTGTTGTAAAATATATTAGGATTACACAGAAAGGCAAATCACATATTTGCTTGTCTGAAACTTTGAATATTTAGGGCTTTCCAAATTACATGGTGTCAAACCACTTAGTTTCTCTATTAGTGTGAGAGACAAAAGATGCAGTGATGCGGTTTTCTCGCTATGAGCTGTAAACCAACATGTTTAAGTATTCTATGCTGAGACATTTGTTAGGTCAGGATAGGACTTTGATTTTATTAATTTTTTGAGGTGCAAGGAGAAAATGGTGGTAGACTAGTGTTATTTAAGAAATGCTTCAAACAATCAAATGTTGTCTCTTTAGTAGCTCTTGTTTCTATGATGCTGTGTTCAGGTGAATAACCAACCTAAGTGTGTTCAAAGCAACTTTATTTTTGTCTTTCTTCCATTATCATGTAAAATGAGATACTCTGTCAAGTTCCCAGCTGTTGAACAGAAAATACTCGGGAGTAAGATAAATAAATAAAATTGCCCCAAGCTGTATACATGTTGGCAATACTGGTTTGCAAAGACAATCACAAGATTGTCAAAAAATTAATAGACAAAAGGTTGATAAGAGAGCTGGAGTTGTGTGAAGTCAGCTAAAGTGATTCTTGTTAGTCAATAATCGCTGGATCAGAACTTCAAGCCGATTCCCAGGACATCATTGGTTGGTGCATTCAGGGGAATCTGCTGGAAAATATTTCCATAGAACTAGAAATACACAGAGAAATTGACTTGTGACTGGTTGAAGCTTGTTCTACCCTGACTATTAACTCAGACTTTGTGCTGGGGTTGCTTGACCCTGAATGAGGCAAAGTTGATACGATCCATTTTCAGTACGACCACGTAAGTCTCAAAGAGATGTAAGGAGCTATTTAAAATGACGCTGTATTTTCTACAATACTCCGAGACCGTTCAGAAGTTCATTAGGGCTGCAGAAGAGAGAGACGTTCAGCAGATAGCAGGAAGCCGAACAGACTACAGTAAAGGCGATTTGTCTTATCCTTCAACCTCAGTCTATCAGGGAACAGGCTGGATTTGGAAAAGTTGGAGTTCTTGAAGAGAAAGCATTACAAAAACCAGAGGTCAGAAATCAGCCACAAAGTCCTGAGCAGCCAGAATGATGTGATACTAATGATGAGGCTGAACTTGGCAGTAATCCTCTCAAATTGCTGCACTATGCTAGTTCACAAAAAGGGCACATAAGTAAAAAGCAAATGTTTTTGGGGGAGTATCAGGACAAGTAGTTCTCAACACAGCGATAATGCACTCATAATGAGTGGGCACACATTTGTCTTCCCCCAACACATACTAGTTAATTTTTACAATCTGAAAATACCCTTTATTTTCTCCGTATACATACTCATAAGAAATCTTTCTTATGAGTTTTTTTTTACCTTCCAGAACACATTAGTGGGAGTTGGTGTATCTACAGCAGGCTGAGAGAGGTAGCAGCTTGTACTGTTACCATGAATACGTTTCATATGTGGTGTTGTACGTTTTGCAAAACAAATACTTCAGGGAACTTCACTGCAGTCTGAGAGGATTTCCACAACTAACACAAACATTGCAATTAACACATGAAATATGAAGTTATTTCTGCAGGTATTGCTGTGTTGCTCTGTTATATGAAGCTCCCACCTTCCTGATGCACTGCGTCGGCTCTGAAACGGCAGAAGCGGTCATCAGTTACTTCACATCCTAATTGGTTAAACCCAGGCCACTGTGATATTTCAGTGCTTAATATAGATTTGTCTCGTTTCGCTTCAATTAAAGAAACATGCTTTGACGGCTTGTTTGTTGTTCTAAGATGCTTATCTTGTTATATCAGCTCCCCTACTTAAAACAGACGGGCTGGATTAATTGTAGATCTTAAAGGAGGTCGCTCAGGATGTAGATAGGTAGTTTAGCTGGATCAGATAGCACTTCAGTTGATGATCTTCAGAGGAGAAGGATGAGAAAAGAGTAAACCGTAGGGAGTGTTTAGCACTTTTTTGGCTGGCCGTCCTTTAGGAGTTGTAAGCAGACGATTCCTTGGTATGTTTTTTTTGTGTGTGCGCGTGTGTGTATGCGTGTGTTTCTGTGTGTGTGTCCTCTTGCTCTGCAGCAGGTCACATTAGGGATAGTATTGCATCGAAGTGGGTCAGCCAGCGCCACCAGGGAGTCCTGTCAGTGCTGTGCTGCCGTCTCTCATACTGGGACCAGCTGAAGGCCAACACAAACACGTAAATCCTGGTAGTACACGCGTGCGCTCAGCACATATGTTCCCTGGAAACTGCATGTGAAAGTTAATTTATATTGAAGAGATCGTGGTTTTTAAACTGAGTGGGAGGACAACGGTCTTTGGGTTATGTCATGTGGTGACCTCACTTGTTCCTGCCTTATTCGTTGCACTTTGACTCCTCTTAAATAGCCTTGTTGGAAAATGTTGTAGCTGCGAAGGAGGGAAAAAAAACGAGCAGTAAACCTAGCTGCGGCAGAGAATATTTAAACTGCCTATAGAGCCTTTACAGATGATTCAGAGGCTGTCACACTCGGTGTGTCTCAGCTGGATGGACACAGAGTTTCTGCAGGCTTAACGATAAGGAAATAGGATTTAGCGCAGTATTCAGCAGAGGGTTTTTTTTTTTTTCCTAGCTGCAGTCTCTTGTTTTCTGCATTGGTTCTTCTCTGAGGAGGATTTAATGGGCTATTTCTGCTCTCTGCTTGGATGCCTGTGTCCCAGTGTTGTTAAGTAGCAAAAGCATCACAAGCTCATTTGAAGGTAAAAGATACACTTATAGTTTCATATTAGATTAAGGCTCAGCAGGAATATCTCTTAGCTTCCTCAATGTAAGCAATCTGCTGCCCCAAAGTATATGACGCTCTTTGCTGGGTAATGTTGTATCATTTTTGTGTTCTTTAAAAGATAAACGCAGTCTCCTCTGTTGAATTTGCGGTGACATGTTAGGAGGATTTAAAAACCTGTGGCATTAAAACATCATTTTGCCAGCGTTAATGGTTTGATGATATTTTGAGGTTGTGCTCTGAGTTTATCCTACATACACAATTATTTTGTGAGAAATACTTGGACATCAGAGAACATGGACGGAAACTTTCTGTTCCAGAGGTATTGACAGTGAAAGATGCTTTCAAATACCATTGAAAATAAATGTTTTCATGCCTGTTTTTTCCATTGATTTAACCAGTCCCGGTTCTCAGTTTACCGTTGCTGTGAGCTGTGATTTGCTGGATCCTGAGGTCCTTTGTATGAATCACATAAAGCTTGAAGAGTCACCTTGAACACTTCAATAAAGTAGAAAAAAATATGATTTGTCGCATTTTATTCAAAACACCTTGAGTAACCTTGAAGATCGTGTTCCGTTTAGTTCCCGGCTCTCGTCTTTGTGATCCTGCACCTTTATAATGTCTTTATAATGCAGCACTTAACGTCTGCCAACAGGAACATGTTATTTTCTATGCTGACTCTTGCGCCTGGATTTCCTTTCCTTCCAGGCAACGTTAGAAGCAAATATCCAAATTCTGCTGAGTCATAAAGAGATGATTGCATGGCAAACATGGAAATATCACCCTGACCTGGAGGATTATATCTTTCTTTAAAAGAGCTGAAATTCTTGATGGCTTTTCATATTTTCTTAGCAATGTTGTTCTTTTGTTTATGTCACCCTATTGTTTACAAAAACACTTTCTTTACTAAAAATGAAACGTCTTGGTAACATGCCAAAATGG
Source organism: Poecilia formosa (assembly GCF_000485575.1). Classification (NCBI taxonomy): domain Eukaryota; kingdom Metazoa; phylum Chordata; class Actinopteri; order Cyprinodontiformes; family Poeciliidae; genus Poecilia; species Poecilia formosa. Next base: position 2,046,096 of record NW_006800016.1, on the reverse strand, counting down.
AATCTTAATACATTCCTAAATAGGAATAAATGGATATCAAAATATAATTTATCTATGATGCACATTTTAAAACTGAAGTTTCCCAGCCTCAGTTAGGGAAACTTCAGTTTCGTCTAGTTAAAAACAAAACAAACTAACAACAACAACAACAACAACAAAAAAGATGCCAAACAAAATTAAAAACAATCACATAAAATAGAACAAAGGCAATAAAAAGAGCATGTCAGCTCACACTGTGTCTGATATGTTTGCTACACAACTAAACCACAGGACAAAATCTGTTGATCAGAGAAAATAACTTCAAAATACTGTCTGATTTATAATGTATTGTGTTTTTTACTTGCATAACTGGAAAGGGAACAGTCAACTATAATTAGATTACTACATTTTTTTTTAGATTCACAAAGCAGTGATGTTTTTTTTTTTTATCAAAGGGAGCTATTATTTAATACAGACTATTTTATATGTGAGAGACAATGCTTTACACTATACATTTAAACGATTATTTAAATCAGTGGGGATACTTGGATCTGATGCATCTTTACTGTTTGGAAGTCAACTTTTAAGACTAGTCCAGGGGATTTCTTTTATCAAGACAAAAATCAGCAAGTAAACAAATCATTTTTTTAGTTTTGCAACTGTTCATCACCTATTCACGTAACACACGTGACATCGTCAATTCATGGATTTTAGTTCTTTCGTAAACATTCCTATTAAAAAGGCAAGAAAAAAACACCAGAACAAAGCCTGCATGACTAATCAACACCTTTATTTCTTCAAATGTTTGTGGTTCACCATTGTTCCTAATTTAGTCTTTATTTTGCGTGTCAGTCTCTCCACGTGTTGTATTTCGCTTACTAATTCACTAGGGGTGCACAACATATCGGCTTCATCATTGGCATTGGCCGATGTTTGGCACACGGGACGCGATGGTGACGACAGCGACCACAGTTCAAAAATTTTTCAACTGTCTTGTGTTGCATTGCAAGGCTGTGTGTGCACGTCTAAGTGTGTGCGCACACTTAGACGTTCACATAGACTTGCACTATGTCTAAGTGTGAAATTTAAACATTTTTACATGGACAAACTTTGCGGGTCGTTTGGCTGGAGGAGAGGAAGCGATTGTCGCCTTGCTGCACAAGTTACACAGGAAACAAATAGAGAGGCTGTCGAAACTGGGTTGATATTAATAACTGATGTTTTTTTTGTTTAGTTTTTTTTTTCATCTGGTTGCCATTTGTGTTTCAGGATGGGTGGAGTTTGGTTATGTGGTATTTGTTTGGTCATGTTAGATTCATGTTAGATTGTTAGCAAAGGATTGCAGAAAGTTTAACTGAAGCAAAGAAGCAGTGTCAGCAGTGCTCAGTGCTACTCAGTCTCAGTGAGTAGGAAAATACATATACTGTATATAATACTGTCTGTAAATATCAGTCATAGATCATACGGGCAAAAATAATATTGGTTATTGATATCTGCCTAATTTTTTTATATCGGTGCATCCCTACTTTTTAAATGTTTTCATGCAGGTACATCTGTGCTAAGCCAATTTGCCTTAGTAGTTTTCTTTTCCTTTGCTGCAAGTAGTATTTGCCTTTTTTAAAGGACTCTATTTCATTAAAGAGTAAAGAACAGGTTCTTCAGTAGAAATAAGAGTATATCACCCCCATTTATCCATTAACACGTCACTGTTTAATTTTGTTTTTGTAAAACAAAAATAAAAAAAATATTGATGTGTTTATGGACAGAAAACTGAGTTTGTTTTTGTAATGCAATAAAAAAAATGTCTAACTCAATTGTTCATCTCCGTTTAAAATGTTAAACAAGCAATGAGTAGTTGTAATGCAGCATAAAGCATTGCCACAGGCAGCTTAGCTTGTGTTGACTTTTCCAGGATGACTTTTATTTGCTTGCTAATCACCTAAAAAATTTATTTCATTGTAAACTATTTGTAGTTCAGGAGGGAAAAACAGAAGAGGGATCAGTCAAGGATTCCTTAAGGCAAAATTTCCATCCCGAACAGAAATAGAAAGTACTTGTGACTTTCCAATATCACTTGCAGACGAGCTACGCATTATGTTTTGGGCTAAAAGGACAGAACCTGCTGTGCAGCTCTGCACTCTGTCAGAGTGAGTCATCTGTCTTTTGGTGACCCTGATAAAGTTGCAGCAGGGATGCACACAGCCATCCATCTCAAGTTCTTATCGGCTGCCATCCTGGTACTTTAAGTGTCTGTGTGTTTGTGTCTCTGAGGACTCTTTGAGTAGAGTTGTTCTGGCTCGGTCACATGGATAGCCATATCAACAGTTAGTCCTGACTGATGGACTGCAGAACAGCACATCCATTGTTTTGCTTTCTAAGTGTGGGTATGCATGCTAACCCATAAGGAATTGCATTTCCACCAAGCCACAAATGTCAGTTGCTATGTGATCATTTATCTCTCAAGAGTGTGCGTATGTGTGTGTGTGCGTGCACGCGCGCGTGTGTGTGTTTGTGTTGTATGTGTAATCTGCCAGAGGGGGGGATTTGGGTCAGAGTGACCAGGCCAGGAAGAGACAGAGCAGCAGGATATCGACCCTGTATTTTCTCAGCCAGATAAATCTTTCTTAATTCTGAAACAGAACATTTTTAGGTTTAGTTTAATTGTTCGTGTTAACAGCAGGTTCCTTTTTGTTTTCAATTTCACATTCTTCTCCTATTAGACTACTGGAGTCTGTGGCTGCTTATTTTTTTCTAGCTGTCTGTCTCGGTCTGTTCTGGTTTAACAACCACAAAAGCTCATAGGATTTGTTAACTTTAAGTACTGGTGAATATTTTCAGTGCCTCTTAGACTGTCTCTGATAGACCAACACAAAGTTGTGAACCATGGAAGAATCCATGGTTTTCTTCTTATTTTGTTTTTACATATAAAAACAAAATATGTTTTTATTTCCTCAATCGAAATAATTTTTTTTTTTTTTTTTTTTCTTTCATAATTCCCCCTTTGACCATCCTAACTCCATTTATTAACATATTTAGTAAGTATGGAGCAAACAAAGCAATTGGAAAAAAAATTCCAAAGATGTCTTTCATTCTTTCAAATTTACCATGATTCAAGTTTCATAAATATAACAGAACAACTAAAACATTTTAAACAGTAGAAATAATCTGTTCTTTAAACATTTTAAAAAAGAAAACTAAATTTCCCTTTTAAAAATGTTTTATGGTCGAACTCTACAACAGAATATCTCATAAAGAAACCTGCAAACGATGCATAACAATCATGACCTTTGTACATTTTTATTTCATTCGTCTGTCCCTGAGATTTCCACTGATATACATGACTGTCAGTGTTTTTGTCGTTAGCTCTTATGATCCTGCACCTCCCCATTCCTCCTGTTTGCGTCTTTATACCAAGCATGGCTGAGTTAAAAAAAGAAAAAAAAATATATATATATATATATATATGAATTGGCACACAGAGCAATAAAACCTTAAATAAACTCTCTCCTCGCTTCTGTTGATTTATTTAAACGTGTAACATTTAACAGACGTGACCTATTTTGTAGTGTCTTGAAAAAGAACCCTCTCATCTGTTTGTCGACAAGAATCTGTCCATTCACTCATTCATAACATGAGGCAGCATGAGGGCTGCACAAAACTAGACAACATCCTAAACCCAATCCTTGACTTGTCCGAGGAATTTTAATCAAACCGATGCAGCCGTTGTGCTGCGATCATCAACAACGGAGTATGATAGGATGATGAGGAAGTTCTTCTCAGCTATTTTGTTTTGTTTGTTTGATCCTCTGTTTGTGGAGGTCAATCTGCAAATTATCACCGGGACGTCTTTATCAAATCTGTTGTGTTAACACACACCAATTTCAAGAGGGTCAAGGTGATTTCATCACACTCTTCGCCTTGCTTTCAGTATGTTTTTTTGTTTTTTGGGTTCCTTCTGCATGCTTTCAGCTCTCACACCCCCTCAAACAGATTTTGCATTCTCATTGGTGGCTGCTTCTCCCATTCACACTGCTCCTCCTTCGTCCAATGACGCTATCAGAGTGTGTCACATGAAAGCTATTTGGTTTGTAATTGGCAAGTGTCTGCAAGCCTTACACTGCGTATAAACAATCCAGCAGTTTGTCTCAGATCGATTTGTTTACAATGTGGAGCGTTGGAACAAATTCTTGCAATTTCAACTAAGTTAAAAATATTGTTAATGTAAATGCAAGCTGAAGCAGGGAGCTGCACGACTTGATGAATCATTGTATTTACAGGCGCCCCGAGGTACGAAATGAAACTGCATGAGTTTCATTTCGTTCTCATCTACGTTTTAAATTTGACAGCATGTGCAAAAAGAAACTGAGCACCACAGGCATGTTTAACAGTGCGTGTGGATCGAGTCATATTAAACCGGGGGAATACAGAGACATAATAGGATAGAGGGACAGAAAGAAAATCTCAGAGTTCTTAATCAGACTAGATTTCTTAATAAGGCTAGATTTAAAGGAGGATGGCCAGATTAGTCATGCCAGGAGCTCACAGAGGGGTTTTACCTGAAGTCTTTAAGCTCAAGTTATTGCTGAACATTTAGAAGGCACAATGGAAGCTTATTGGAGTTTATCTAGTGTGACGAGGGGTGTGTGTGCACGCAGTGACATGGGCTATTGATCTCATGATGGAGCTGCTTAACTGAAATTCTGATGTCACCAGCTCCTTTTGGAAACGTGTGCAAGTTCATCTTCATGCCGGATGTGTATATTTAGATGTCATCCACTTATTGATTGCTCATTTTGCGGCAACCAAAAACCTATTAGAAGTCGGTCTTTGGAAACACATGCCTCGGACCGAATCAGATGATGTGACACAATATTGGTTATGTCTTTATGTCTTTATGTCATGTTGTTAAGTTTGTGTGAATAACAAGAAAGCATGGGGTGGGAAGGAGTGTTGATGTTCTTCTGGTTTTATTCGGTTACTGGAATACTTATGTTTATTTTTAGATCATATCACAAAGTGTTTCACAGAGGAATAATAAAACAGGAAGTCAAAGGAGAAAAAAGGAAGAGCCTGTCCATTCAAGTTTCTAAAAGTTGAAGAAATATGAATAAGCGGTTATCTTTGTAGTGAAGCTCTTTCTTTTCAAATCATAAGAATTATACTTTATTTTGACAAGGATGAATACAAATTGATTATATTTGCAAAGATTATCAATATTGCTGGAATTATTCTTATAGTTGGGTTATTTGACAATATGAGTAAATACATTTGTTTATTATGTGTGCTGCTTAGATAAAAAGTTGCACCACTAAATGTAACTGGTCTTGAAGGAACCTATTAACTTCTTTTAGTAGAGAGGTTTGGCAGCAGTGCCATGTAGTTACATCCATATAATTAATATATTATTGCTAATAAGACTGCAATGACTTTTTAATACATCTTATTACTTTTATCGTTATTGTAATGAATTCCACAAATTATCCTGATAAAACTTTGCTAATTACTGCTCTGTATTATGTACTGAATTGTTTTTAAACTGCATTATCTATGGTAGGTGAGATGTAAGTTTAAGACACGTGACAAACCCAAACACTCAACCTTGAGGTGCATCGTGCATGTCAGTTATGTGGCATCAGATGTTATCTGATTTGCAAAAATCTTGATGGCCCACTTTTGGAGAGGTACAAGATGCCTGCTGCTTTTGATAGCTCTGTTAAAACGTTCTGATTTCATCTCCCACAAGAACAGACAATTTAATGATTAAGATAAGACGATTAAAATGCAGTGGTTCTCAAAATATTTTTTTTTTTACCCATTAGGTAGGTGCACACCACACAGCAAGGGTAATTCTAGTATTCCTCTAAGTACATGGAAATGGGCCAGCAAATATAAAATTAAGTTGGTGAACAAGCATGCTTCTTTCAGAGTCGTTAAAATGTCAGTGCCAGAGGTTCAGTTTGGCTTTTCTGTACATTTATTTTAGCCTGATTTCTTCTTGGTTTTAACAGTTTTCAACTTTTTATTGTTTTAAGAAAAAAGACGGTGCTATTTAGAAGTTAATTAACTATTATGTAATATTAGAGTTGTAAGTTATCAGTTAATGAAGTTAATCTAAAGTTGACTGAGTCTATCAATAGAATAATGATTTGTTAAATGGCCATTTTCTTACAAACTTTAGTTTCCTCTTTTATCAAAGGTTTACAGTCTTTCCATATCACAAAGGGCTAATTATTCTTAATCTGTGAATTTAAAAGGGAAGCTCGTCATCATATTTTAACGATTATTTTGTGTCAACTGTATTAAATGCAGACTGAATTTAATGCAACTTTCTCACAATATTAAACTTGGATATTTATAAAATAGGGCAAAATAGGAAACTCAGTTTATTGAATAGAAAAATAAAAAATGAAAAGAACAAAATAAGTGAAACACTTAATCCCTCATAAACATAGAGATGTTCAGGACTGCAGATTTTACTGTCCATTCTGTCAAAGAAGTGGACCGAAAGTTAAAACTTGACGCCATAAAGTGCATTAACTCACGAAAGCCTTCAAAATCAGTCGTGCTTCATTGGCATTTCGTTTTTCTCCGCCATGTTACAATTTTTCCGTGCTATGCCCTTTGTAGCATAGAAGTAGTAGACGTAGATGCTGCTCGACTATGAAGCACGGCTGTATTAGAGGTCAAACTTACGGACTTTGTCGAGTGTTTATATTTCAAAACGGAAGCGAATAAAGTGCACTTTGCAGCCTACATCGGACACCGTTTGGACCGTTTCCCCGCCATCTTCTTCTCTTACATCTGGCTCTACGTCAGGATGACCAGTAGCGCCCTCTTCTGGATTGTGGCCACACTACAACACTGAAAGGTCTACACATGGACTTTATAGTTAATTGGGTGTAGCTAAACTTATTTTAATAAACCATAAATCGACAATTAATCGTAAGTTGACTGTTTGCATCCCTGCTTGATATATCTTGTGCTTTTCATGGAGAAAAAAATGCAATATTCAAAAAATGAATTCAATTCACACTTTGCCAAAAGTCAGTCAGAAGAGGAGATTTCTCACTGCTTAAAACTACGAAGAATTTAGTTCTGCATTGGGAATGTTGCCAGGAGCTTCTGAATACACAGCTGGGGGGCGTGCATGCTCTGAAAGCCTGATCCTGTTAACACGGCTGCTGGCCAGAACTTGGACCAAATACAAATCACATGTTTCCAGATGTCACCAAGGGACCTGGAGGGAGATAGGAGAGTCTCTGACTTGATCTAGCTCGTGTAATCACTCAGGACACAGACAACTGAAGGTAGTAAGGATGTGTGTGTGTGGGTGTGGGTGTGTATGTGTGTGGGTGGTGTGTTTCTTGTCGCTTACGGTTACACACGTAGTGGTCTAGTGGCCTGCAGCTCTGTTTCCTGTGTTCCCTGCTCTCTGTAAACAGGAACTAGATCTCTGTCTTTCTGTCTGTTACTCTGTCCTTTCATCTATCCTCTGTATGTCCTTTGTTCCCTAATTCTTCCACTTCCTCTGCTGCCTCCATTTTCTTCTGCATATTGCAAATTTGCAGACCCACAAGCACACAGTAAATGTTTTACCATGCAAAGTAGGACTGCACGGTATTAGAAAAGCATGCCGATTATTGCTGACTACTGCAATGACTGTATCGGTTGTGATAAAACTCACATTTTCCTCCCTTTTCTGTTTCTCTTCTGTCATGATAACACTCTGCGCTTTAGCATCTCGACTACTGTAATCTAAATTCTGTGTGGGCAGCGAGAGCAGTGAAGGTCTGTCTAGGTGTGTGTGCGTGTGCGCGAGTTTGTGTGTATATTATGTCTGGCTTCAAGTCAATGGGTAATTTGGTTTCTTCTCTTTGAAAAAAACAGCTCCAATCCAGTTGATCAATTATTAATTTGATCTGATCAGTGATCTGTTGGTGAAAACATTTGATAATCAGACTATATACACATTAATCAACTGCAGATACTTTGTATTGTTTGAGTTTAATAAAAAAAAAAAAAAAAACGAGAACTCGGTAGATAAATGCAAATTTATTTTATGAGTTTTATGATGACATTTGACTAAATGCAATGTTTGTTGCTTGTTTCATAATATGTCACTGTACTATGTTTTTATTGCATAAAGTACTTTGAACTGCCGTGTTGCTATGCAAATGAACTTGACTTAATAAATCAATATCAGCCGGTTAGAGCTCGAAGAAACCTGAAATCGGTATCGGTCAGGAGTTGCTTCTTGTTGCATCCCCACTTTAATCCTTACAAGAGTTTAAGACTGAAGTTACACATGCATGAAATAGTAGTTAGGTGATGCTTTTTGTCTTGTTATTTTACCCCATCTCCAGATATATTTTTACCTCTGGGCAAGTGTGTGAGACCGTATCATATGAGAACGCCAGTCTCATGTGATGCATATAAATATGTATCACATGAAAGTCAGTCAATTGGTCACATGAGCCAACCGTGTCCAGAAACAGTTGGTGAGTAATATCCTGCCAGGTCAGATGGGATTTTGCTAAATGCTTTTATGTGGCTGAGTATTGTTTGCAAAGTAGAAACTACCCTCTGGCTAGCTCATAAAAGTGTTTGCTTTGCTTTTAAAGGGTTTTCCAAACCCCAACCTGCCTTGCTTGCATCTTTTTAAAAACAAAAGTCTATTATGGAGTGTCCATTGAGACACAAGCAGCTGCTTCATGTGTGTTTTCTATACACTCTATTCCTGGTATTCCTGTTTTTCTACTCGGGCTTCCCCTGGAAATCTGTCAGAAATGGTGAGCTATGACTGCAGTTGCCTGTAATAGTGTTGTTGCCTTTCCTCCAATGTCTGTTTTGCATGAATTTCACTTGTGTGTGTGTGTGCGTGCGTGCGTGTGTGTGTGTGTGTGCGTAGTGCTACAGCCTCTGCATCACCTTCCTTTACTCCAGAACTGTAGACAGGAGGATTTTTCCAGAGCAGGAGGTTGACTGAAAGAGAAGAGGAACCAGTTGGACCAAGGTTGGCGCAGCGCTGTTTGTTGTTGCGAATACAAAAGATGTCATCCTTGGACTCCCTCTGTTACAACATAAGCTACAAACAGAGTCGCATAACACGTACAGAGATCCTGGCTGGGAACCAAACACTCACACGTTGCAAGCGGTTCATTGCTCAGAGAATGTAAAGCTTTAATATATCTCCCCTGTGGCTTTTTCTGTGAAACAGTTTGGATAAAGCCTTGGACTCGACTGATTGCTCAGAGGGTTCGCCCTGAGCTCGGCGAATTGGGAAAGATTAATTTGACTACTTGTTTGGGTTTAGTTCTGCCCACGCTACTTTTCAGACGGTCCAGAACAAAGTCTTCTAACCGCGTTCAGACTCAGACAGGCTTTGTAGCACCTCTGCATTTACAAGGCAGTTTTATCTTTGAAGGTGCTAGTAATAAAGCGTGCTTAAATTATTGTCCAGGGTGGTTATGTGTTTTTTTTTGTTTTTTGTTTTTTTGTTTTTTGCTTAAAGAAAGGAATGATTTTCTTTTTCATTTGTCTGCCAGTGAACCCCTCCTTATTACTGCATTTGTTTTTCTGCCTCAGTCACTGGCCTCTTGGATTCATGACAGGAACTACGTGGACCCAGAGTGAATGAAAAGAGGGCTGAGAAGAAGAGGAGACTGTTGGACTTTTGGATTATTAACAGGGACCGTTACGTAAAACCGAGATTGAAGGAACAGTAGGAGGTGGTTAGAGCCACCCTCTTGATTTACATGTGTTCGTTCTTAGTGTATAGCTGAACAACTGTGAAGTGAGGATGTTAAAAAAGTGTAGTACTTAGAAATAAAGACCGAAAGAGATCATTTTAGTCCAATAATGTTTTGTGTTTAAATGTGATTTTTATTTATACTGTATCTATATCTCATGATCTTATGGAGCTATTGTTCATGAGCTTGTCCATTGTTTTGTCTGAGTCAATAGTTTAAGTGGAAGGCCAGGTTTTCAAACTGTGTGTGTCGTAGTATTTTGGATGCTTGTTAGAAAAAGTTAAAGTGACTGAGAAAATTTTGCCGTGTGACAATAAAGTTAGTATCCAATCTGAAGCTTCTGATTGGTGCTTTAGTACAGGAGTGGAAGTACATAATATATTGCAACTGACTGCTTGGATGCAGTATAGGGTAATATTTCATGTATGATGCATCTGTGATTGGAAATTTATGCCTTTGCCGCGCTGCTGGATAGAAACTTAATTAAACACAGGCGGAAAAACGTCTTTTATTATTAAGAATGAATTTAATTTAAAGTTTCATTTCCTTAACGGTAGCTTAAGCAAAGAGCTGTGGAACCATATGTGTTTCTTCTTGTCTGCTCTTCTTAGTCTTTGTGCCTGTGGTGACATTTCACACTCCTACAGCATGAGATGAGTTAGAAATGAGGACAGGAAGAGGTTTACAGTGCAGACAAAGCAAAGACACAGATGATTTGCCATTCGCGCTGCGGTGTTGGGTATGGCTCTGTAGGTTTACTTTGTGTCTGTCTTGGGAATTTCAAGAGCATCTCCAGAAGCCTTTTACTCGTTTTTCTTCCAATTTGCAGATGGATTACGTTTCGCTGTGTTTTCGTGAAGGTTTCCGCAGAAAGTAGAGGGTTGGAAAGAAAGACGGCTTTAGAAGCATGATTGAGAAAAAGACAAAGTTAGATAAGGAGTGATGAGTCACCCAGGATGAAAGAGACCGACACCTTCGGTGGTCAGAATCCTTCATGTACTGATGCAAACCTGCACTGCAGCACATCCTTCTAACCTCCACTATTGCAGGAGTGTGTAGGCTGGCAGAAAGAGATTTATGCTATGGCTGCTCTTGCAACACAAAGCTAATACACTCTTACTGTACGCAGACAGGCAGCATGAAGTCCCAGTGGACCAGGATGAAGACTTGGCTTTAAAGTAGGCCAGAGGCCAGAATTAAGGGTACAGAGATGCGCACACACATAAACCCATGCTGAGTTATTCTCACTCTCATCTCATCTCGATGGATTTTACCAAAATAGCAGATTAATCCGGTGAAGTGAGCAGCTCTGGGAATTTATCAACAGTCTACCCATATTTCTGTCCACCACTACCTCCTTCTGACATTCAATGTGCATTTTTTTTCTTTTCCTTTTTAAGGCCGTCCAAATGTCTCCAGTTTGGTTTGACCTTTGGGTGGTTGTAGAACGATTTAGGATGATGCATTTTTGAGATGACCCTGAGTTTAATTGGCAATGTATGACTTTGCAAAGTCAGTATTTAGACAGTTTTGAATGAAAGATGATGGAGCAAAGTCTGAAGTGCTGATATATATGGAAACATTAAGACTAGTTTCACCATGAGTGAGTGAGTAAGTGTTAGGAGTGTGGTTTGGTGCACTGAATGTGTGAAACACTTTACACAGCGCCTCTTGCCATGAACTTAGTTACTATTTAAGAAATATTTCCTCCCTGTACGACTTAGAGATTACAAGAGTGTTGACATTTTTCCTTCCCAGCATATCTGCTATTTCCTAACATCCTCAGTGAAACAAATGTTTATTTTTCTGTCTGGCTCTCTTTTGTCTGTTTAAGGAGCATGTTTGAGTGACACGTAAAGGAGGAAGTGGGATCCCTGAGGCTCCGGCCCTCTCTGCCGGTGGAGCCCCCTGCACATCTGGCCAGAGGCCCTCGAGTCACTAGGACAGGTAGGAGTTTCACAACAACTGAACAATGGGATCAAACTCAAATTTCTCTACTGTGGCGTATACTTACAGGCTTTTTAAGCAGAAATTTGGGGTTGTATGCAGTGACAGGCTAAAAGTAATGATCAAAATTAAATTACTCAGAATTAGATAATGAGATAATTAGATAATCGTCTTGGTATTTTAGAGGATGTTTGCTCAAACACGTATATTAGGAAGGAAATTCTACAAACTTAATGAAATATTAGCTATTATTTTTGTGTTTTGTTATTTTTGTGCATACATAATAAAAGTCCCTGCAGTTAAAAACTG